>NC_080713.1:3518698-3548698 GCF_019097595.1 Hemibagrus wyckioides
TCCCAGGACCTATGCTGAGCAGATTAAAGGAAAAAAAAAAAAAATAAATAAAAAAAAAAAATAAATAAATAAACAACAACAGTAAATCAGATATATGGGGAAAAATGGAAAAAATTGAATCAGATTCTGTAACAAATAAAATAAAAACGTTTTTTTAAATGGGATTTATTTTACATACTGTATATAGAGGCATGATTTTTATTTTATGTTTATACTTTAAACTTTATATTTACTTTATATTTACTATATTATATAATTACGAGGAATGTAGCTGAATTAAGTGTTTATAACTGCAGAGTCTGGAGTGTTTTATTCCACTTATACCACAGCCATTTCCCAACGATGATGAAAGTTTCATTTATTAATGAATTCCACATCACACACTTAAACTGTTTATAATGAATGTGTAACGTTGTGGAAGAGACAAGACAAGATTCTGTTCTTATTAATGATATAAGCACAGTTAACACTGTTATACCCTCACCTGCATCTCTCTCTCTCTCTCTCTCTCTCTCTCTCTCTCTCTCTCTCTCTCTCCCTCTGTATCTGCATAGCTCTCTTTCTGTCTGTCTCTGTCTCTAGCTCTTTCTTGCTGTCTGTCTCTCTCTCTCTCTTCTTGTCCTCTCTCTCTGACTATCTTTCTTGCTATCTGTCTATCTCTGTCTCTCTCTCTCTCTCTCTCTCTCTCTCACTCCGCAAGTGACTGTTACAAAGCACTGACACTACAGACAAAAAGTAAAGTAAAAAAAAAAAGTAAAATACAGATCTTTTAACTAAAAATGTCATCAACACAATCTACTTTCAATCTACTTTAAACCATTAAAATGGTTACATGGTCATACAAGTCCCTGTGTACCGTATGAGCCATTACTATGGAAACAATAACGTATTATCGTGGCGATCGTGTTAATTCTGTATAATAATGAAGCAATTTATATATTCTAGCTGGAATGACTGTTATAATAAAAAAGCACTCCTTCTGACCAATCAGTTTCGAGCGTTTAAACCTGATGGATGAAATCTGTTTGTTTGCTTTAATCCATATCGATGCACGTAACCAGCGAACTAGCTCACTTTTTGGATACGTATATTTCTTCATATGCATCGTTTCATTATCACAGCTGTGAATACACCGATCCCAGAGACGCCGACATCATCGAGTCCAACTCCAGGTCCGTCACGCTAATCACGCGGGCTTGATCTTCAGGCCTAATGGAAGCAGAGATGAAGTGGCTGCTGAGAAGGTGGATGTAAACACTGGCGTCAATGGAAGAACATACAAGGGGACGGGATCGTACCACTCATAATTACTAAAGTGATGAGAATGTTTTCATTGGATGATGAAAGGTCAAGCGCACATGAACGCATCTGGCTGGCAAGAGAGCGAGAGCATGTGTGTGTGTGAGTGTGTGTGTGAGTGGTTGCTGCATACTAACACCTACACACACATTTGACCGCTGAGGACGTGCATACACAAACAACCGCAAGCACTCGAGTGCAGTGCTTCAAACACACATACGAGCAGGAATATACAAACGCTCACACAAATCACGCCCACGCCACAGTCACGACCTCACGTGTGCCAGATCATTTGCACGCGAGCCACGCCGAGGACCATCAATTTCTCTGACTTCATGTTCGTCTGCAGCATTTTCACCACATATTTTTTTAAGAGGTTGTCACCGTCACACAATGACGTGATTTTTTCGGCTACGTGGGTGAACGAGCATCATCACAAGCTCCAATCTGACTCGACATGGCTGACAGGATATCTGATGTCCCTCATATACAATGAGCTGTAAGTACAAAAAAACACAAGGGAGACACTGGGGCAGAAGAGTCACTTCATTTCATATGATTTACATGAGATTTTTTTTCCCTACTTGATTCGTTTATATCAGCGTGATTCATTTTCCACACAATTCGTTTTCACATGTGATGTTTACACATGATTCATTTGTCTGCACATGATTCTTCACTTGATACATTCGAGTCTACTTCATGATCAATTAATTTTAACATGTGATTTATTTGACACACAGTTCATTTCCTTTCACATGTGATTCTGAAACACGATTCATTTATCTCCACACAATTCTTTCCACACGATTCATTTATCTTCCCAAATCTTTCCACACGATTCATTTATTTTCACATGATTCTTTCCACACGATTCATTTATCTTCCCGAATCTTTCCACACGATTCATTTATTTTCACATGATTCTTTTCACATGATTCATTTGTTTTTACATGATTCTTTCCACATGATTCATTTCTGCATCTGAATTTTTTAGACACAATTTTTTAAATATGATTTTTTTCTCATGATTCATTTGTTTGCATATGATTCTTCACTTTTAAATTTGAGTCTTTTAATTTATTTTGACACGTGATTTACTTGCTACACAGGTCATTTTCTTTCACATGTGATGCTTAAACATGATTCATTTATCTTCACATGATTCTTTCCACATAATTCATTTACCTTTCCAAATCTTTCCACACGAATCATTTATTTTCACATGATTCCTTACACATGATTCATTTGACTTTTTTTAGACAAAATTTAATAATGTGATTTTTTTCCATTATTTATTTGTACATGATTCTTCACTTGATTCATTTTCCATGCGATTCTTTTATTTACATTCGAGTCTACTTCAGAATTGATTTATTTTGACATGTGATTTATTTGACACACAGTTCATTTCCTTTCACATGTGATGCTTAAACATGATTCATTTATCTCCACATAAATCTTTCCACATCATATATTAATCTTCATGATTCTTTCCAGCCAATTCATTTATTTTCACATGATTCCTTCCACATGATTCATTTAAATGAAACTTTCCATTATTCATTTGTCTGCATGTGATTCTTCACTTGATTCACTTTCCATACAATTCATTTAACTATATTTGAGTCTACCTCACAATCAATTTATTTTAACATGTGTTTTATTTGACACACAGTTTATTTCCTTACATATGTCATGCTTAAACATGATTCATTTATCTCCACATGATTCTTTCCACATGATTCATTTATTTTGAAATGATTCTTTGTACATCTGAATTCTTTAGACACATTTTTTAATGTGATTTTTTTTCCATAATTCATTTGTTTGCACATTTGATTCATTTTACAAATGATTCCTTTACTTACACATGTGATGCCTGAACATGATTCATTTATTTTCACATGATTCCTTCCATATATTTCATATATTTTCACACAATTCATTCATTTATTTATTTATTTTAAAAATTATTTTTCATTTATTTAATTTTTTTTTTTATTAATGTGATTTAATTTTCCTGTTTCAATTTTTCCTCACGGGATTCATTTTCTTTTTCTTTTTTTAAAAAATATAATTAATTTATTTCTGCTTGTAAACATTTTTACATATAAATTAAAAACAACAACAACAGTAATAATAATTTTAATTTAATTAATTAATTAATTAATTTATCAGATCATTTTTCTAGCCCATATTATTCACACCATGCGTGTTTATTAGAGGTCAGGGGCCTAACATGTTGAAATCCACCTTTATCTGCTTTTCCCATGCAATTACACATTACTGTGAACATGAAATGTAGGTGATGTTTCCCAAAAGGTTGTAGAGTGTTACACACACGTTTGTGTATGTGTGTGTGTGTGTTCTCACTCTCAGTGTGAGAGATGGTGCACTGTCCAGCTGTGCATACACTGATCCCCGAGGAGCCAAGATCATAATTCCAGGGCTATCGCACTAATCACAACTTCATCACAAAATGGATTTTGTCAGAGCACGCCAAGTCCACTCGAGCTGTCTGGGTGAGACACTACACAGCTGTGTGCTCTCCTCTCTGCTTCTAACACACACACACACACACACACACCTTTGTCCTTTCCCTTACCTAGTGAGCAAGAGGAGGACAGAGAGCGAGAGAGAAATCAGTGGTCTGGTTTAAGTTAGTCTCTCTGGGTCCTGTTTGCTCTGACAGGGATGACATAAAAATGAGCCCCCCGTTGGACCAACACGCACCTCACTTGCGCCCAGCCTCCTCAGGTCCAGCTTCGGCACGAGCTGAGAATGTAAGGAATGCCCCCCTCCTTCCACCCACCACACGATGCCCCACGGACCGACCCACTCTGAGAAGGACACGGGGGGGAGGGAGGAATGGAGTGTGTGACAGCTCTAACACTCACCAGAGCCCTCACGTCGCTAAGCAAGAATGGCACGGGCCACCCTCGCTGCCAGGAGCGACGGTTTATTTTCGTAGCTCCCACACACCCCCTAAACCAGACCACCGAGTGCGACTTTTTAGCTTTTCGTCTGTCCGCACTCTCGGATTCTCTTCTTGCACTCTGCAGAATTACGGAGGGGGATGAAACGGTTAAATTACCTGCACTTAGCTGAGGTAAACACCAAGCGTGTGCAGTTTAATCAAACTTCAATAGGCTTCCTATAGGATTGTAAGTACTAAGTATTAGCACCTGCACCTGAACTGCATTAAATATATCATTTACTGAATTAATTCAACTTCCACAAAATCTCTCACAACGTATTTTTATTTATTTGCTCCCAGCAAGCTTATTTCCACAGACTCGATTCTGATTGGTCAGCATGCGTCGATCCTGTAACAGCCTCTAAAGCAACAGCGTTTCTATAGGAACACCTACTGCAAAAGTACATAAATAGAAACCACTCACTGTAAATGTAGTATGAATATAACTGATATGGTCTGTAAGGAGATGTTTATTTAGCATTAAATGAAGGAGCCTCTAGTGTCAGTGCTTCGCAATGAATGGAAGTAAATCTGTAGCTTTAAATTTGTGCTAAAAATGAGAAAGAAGCCGGTGAGGAAGTGACGGTTTAAGGCTGCTGTAACGCAAGCGCTAACATCCAAAGGGTTTTAAGCTGCCTACATGTGAATTATCACAAATGTATTCAAAATTTCCCAATAGGAACTTGAATACGAATGATCCCTGAAGTCAGAATTACGACTTCAGGGATCTAAACTACGAGATAATTTTGCTTTCTCTACGAAACACCAGGTGTTTTTTTTTTTCAGTTTTCTAAACACAGCTAATTTTGATCATATTTATTTATATTACAAACAACGTTTTACAGCAACCATTTTGTAAGCTGCAAAAAACAGCTTGTATTTGAATATAATTCCTATCATCGGCAAGCCATTGTAGCTAACTGAGTAATATAAAAATAGGTGTAGAAAATGAATTTAAAAAAAAGAGAGATTTGTATGAATGTTTCACGTTCTTTTCAAAGCCGGTGAAGACGACGTACTCGTAATTACGACTTCAGAAATGGGAAAGTGGGATCATTCTGATAGAACATGAGGGCAGCTTATTTTTATCTTAAGAAATAAAACAGGTAGTAACAAATAATATGCTTCAAGGTGAATAAATAAATAAATAATAATTCACTGTATTATCATGTGAAACTTTCTCTTATTATAATTATTAATATGATGATGATGATGAAAGTGGTAAATACACACACTTGGTTGAATAAAAAGATTCCTCTCTAGGTTTTATTAGTGAAGTTCGCCGCCGTTGCTGCCTGGATATTTCAGTACATATAAAACCTCTCGCTCTCCGGAGCATGACCTGGCTCCAAGACGTTGCCTCGCCAACAGTAGCATCGGTTGTTCAGGCCGGCGTTACAGGCTCTTCCTGTCTAGACTGGGGGAGATAGGGTTAATGAAAATGCAGCCATGTCCACTGAACGCTGTCTGCTGGATCACTCCTCAGATGGTTCTTCGAAAAAACCTCACCCCAGACCGTTAGAACTGACCGCGTGCTACAATCTTAGACAGTGGATGTACTAGCTTCCTACAGATATTTTGATTTCCTCAATAGAATATTTTATTGTAATAATACTGAGAATTAGCTGATGAAGTTTTTCTCTTCACAGGGGGACTTTTATTCAACAAGAATTTAATCTTTCAAAGTTTCTGAGCAATCACAGAGGGATGAAATGTTAATATACAGAGAAAAAAGTCTGCATCTCAGCTATAAAAGATTGCTTTTCCGGGCACTTTTTTACAGAATATTAGCATTTTTCCTTTCAGTCAACTAGCCGACTGCTAGCATTTCTCTCTGATTAGCATCTCGCTATCAACTGCTTAAACACACAAAACCCTCGTTCATTATGCTTTTAATAAACTAGAAATGCAGCTAACAAACATTAGCTTTGTGTATTTTTTGTTGATGCTAGGCTCACAGCGGTAAAAACAACCCCTAATGTTTTTAAAATATGTTTATTTAGAAAAAAGATAAAGCCTGAAAATCCAGAAGAGTTGGATTATGTTCATGATGCACATCTGAACGAATTTTTACTAAAAGCTGAGGTAAACTGAGGTAAAAAATACAAGAAAGATTCTAAAGTCTGCCTCAGTTTTAATTCTCGGCAATGAAAATTAGCCTCTTTCACCAAAGAGCGTGTGAAAACATTAGCTAAAGAAAAAAATATTCACTCTCAAATGTTTGCTAGCAATGACCCTAGAAACTAGCTGAAAGCTAATCGCTAGCTGGCTAAGGGTAAATACGAGGTGTAGGAAGCAGAAGATCAATCACCCCGGGGGTGTTAAGGCTTGCTCTCACTGACAGATTTGTTAGATTAGATTTGTTCTGAATTAAATCCTTGAAGAGATCTGATGCTAAAATTTAAGGACTTTAGAGAGAAATATGGAGAGGGGAAAGGAGAGGTATTTATTCTGGAATATAGAGGGAATGTCGAAAGTACGAAATAAAGTATTGATACTGAAACAAAAAAACAGCAACCAAAAGACTCACACACAATAATAAAGGGTTAGATGTCAGAGCAGGAGTCTGGGGTATGTAAAGCGTGTGTGTGTGTGTGTGTGTGTGTGATCATGAACAGGTGAGTGTCATTAGTAATCAGGTGCCTGCACGGGGAAAAGAAGGAAAGAGCCTGTGATGAGGTCATGAACTGAGAATTATGGGAGTTATCATATTTGGATGTTTATTTGTATAAAAAATAGACACATTTAATATAGCTTTGTAAATAAATACTATTATTATTTATTTATTTATTTATTTATTCATTTTCACCTATTGCATTTTATTAATTTAATCATATATATATATATATATATATATATATATATATATATATATATATATATATATATATATATATATATATATATATTAACATATTTATGTGTGTTTATTTATTTATTTTATTCACTTGCATCTATTGCGATTCATTTATTTGATTATATATTTTATTTTATTTTTTACATATTTATGTTATTATGTTGTTATTATATATTTATTTATTTATTTGTTTGTTTATTTCATTTGTATCTATTGGATTTTATTTATTTTACTATATATTTTATTTTAATTTATTTTTTGCATATTTATTTATTTATTATTTATTTATTGCTTTACTTGCTTATCTTCTTCTTCTTCTTCTTCTTCTTCTTCTTATTATTATTATTATTATTATTATTTCCTTAGCTATTTATTTCGTAGAAATCTTGGCAGAAAGGCTCACATGGAATCTTTCATGCCAGAGAGAGCAAGAAAACAGTCAGATATGAAGTTTGTGGGGTACACATTGCAATGTTTCTAGCATTTTTTATGAACACTACCAAATTTCTCACGAGTTTGGCTTCATCCAACACCGTCTTCCTATTGGTGGAGTTCACTCGTAACTCACAGCTCTGTTGTCAGCCATCTTTGGTCTCAGTGGCACCAGATCAATCAGACATTACACAATGTAACTCTGACATCTCATCTCAGACTGAAAGTCATATAGTCTGATCTGTGTCACAAGTCAGTAGGGACTCAAATATGCCAAGCATCTAAAACATGACGTTTTACAACAGGGCTGTTTCCTGAGACACCATTTTGTCCCACCTTTAAAATACATAATAATGAAATAACAATAAAACGAGAGATTTGAACCTGAGAAATGGGACGGACGCCTCGACTCGGGTCCACATCCTTGTGGAATTTCGGCCCCTGTTACCTTCGGGTTTTTTTTCTCATCGGAGAAGCGATGTGTCTGAGACGTTCCCAGAATAAATGGTGGTCAACAGTTCAGCGTGTTGGCCCACAGTGCTCTGTAAATATAGATGACTCTGCTTTAGCCACAGGGAAAATGTGCGAGTGTCAAAAGCAGAAGCGGCCGCCGTTTGCCAAGCGAGCACCTGGACGGTGTTAATCATGGCCTAGCATAAACATTTCTCCTGAAGAACATACGGCAGAGCTATTCGCCTCCACAGAACACCTCCTCCCTCCTCCCAACACACACACACACACACTCAACAATCCCTCACACAGCATTGCACCACACTACCACACACACACACACCCTACATCAGGCAACACATCCAGGAACGCAAGAGACAACCCACAACCTAATTTAGCACTTTAACGACAACAGATGCAGTATATACGCCATGAATTCGGCTCCAACAAACACCTTCTCTGCTTCTTCTCTCGCTTTTGGGTGGCTGACAGAACACGGAGCCGATATGACAAATTGTGCAAATACCCAAACACTGCGTATTGCGTAGCAACGTAGAAGAAACGCAAAACAGTGTTGTCTCCGTGTTCGACAGGGGCCACTGCGACGGCTGGTCCTCGTAACGAATCTCGTTTATCAAACTGAATTTATTCGCAAATCATTCTCCGGAGGATTAGCATGAGGAAATCCAGCGATTCTGGAAAAACTTTCACTTCCCATGCCTCGGATTCGCTCCTGAATTTGTGTAAATTTAGATATAATGTAACAAACTTCTATTGTTCGGCTTCAAACTGTATAATTAGTGATGAGTCTCTGCGAATTTTTAGCCAGATTAATTCCACTGTGGAAAATAAATCCAGAAATTTATCCACTCTTTAGTTCATTTTGTTATTTTCAGCTCTGACCTTTGCCTTTTAAGGAGTTTGGTGGGCATGGCTAAATAGAAACCAACTCTGAATGTGGGTTAGCATTTATCTTCATAGAGAGAGAGAGAGAGAGAGAGAGAGAGAGAGAAAGTTAGAGAGAGAGAGAGAGAGAGTAAGGGAGCGAGAGAGAGAGAGAGAGAGAGAGATAGGAAGAGAGAGAGAGAGAAAGTAAGGGAGCGAGCGAGAGAGAGAGAGAGAGAGAGAGAGAGAGAGTGAGAGATAGGAAGAGAGAGAGAGAGAGAGAGAGAGAGAGAGAGAGAAAGTGAGAGAGAGAGAGAGAGAGAGAGAGAAAGTGAGAGAGAGAGAGAGAGAGAGAGAGAGAGAGTGTAAGGGAGCGAGCGAGAGAGAGAGAGAGAAAGTAAGGGAGTGAGCGAGAGAGAGAGAGAGAGAGAGAGAGTGAGAGATAGGAAGAGAGAGAGAGAGAGAGAGAGAGAGAGAGAGAAAGTAAGGGAGTGAGCGAGAGAGAGAGAGAGAGAGAGTGAGAGAGAGAGACAGAAAGTGAGAGAGAGAGAGAGAGAGAGAGACAGACAAAGACAGAAGGACAGAAAGTGAGAGAGAGAGAGAGAGAGAGAGAGGAGAGAGAGACAGAAGGACAGACAGTGAGAGAGAGAGAGAGAGAGAGAGAGAGAGAGAGAGAATATACTCTAAGTATAGTCTAAGCTAGAAAGAAATCAGACTCAGTTTCTACTTTATATTGCATTAACTTTACTTTTTTTTTTTTTTTTTTACAGGAATTAAGCTGGGTTTCAGAAATCGGGCCTCATATTTAGATTTTTTCCTCCTGAACCAGATTTCCGCAGGAGAATGGTGCCGCTTGAGTTCAATCGGGATTCTTGAAGCCACATCCGCACTTCAGATACATTACTGCGTAACAGTTTACAGAGTGAAGAGTGTTGAGTCTCGGGGCTGATGACTGCTGCACTTCAGGTTTAAATGCCATTAGAGAGAACCTTAGAACCTTATTAGCTTACAACACAAGCTTTTCCTTTCCGTTATAAACTCCATCCTCATTATTTCTAATAAAAAGCAAAAATATCTGCTATAATAATAACATCTAAAGCTAATAATTATCCAAAACGTCAAACTTCATATTATCTTAGAAAAATACTCCATAAATCAGACTGTTTTCAGTATACACTATGTTGCCAAAAGTTTTGGGACACCCCTCCAGATCACTGAGTTCAGGTGTTGTGTTTCAGGGGTTGGGCTCGGCCCCTTAGTTCCAGTGAAAGGAACTCTTAATGCTTCAGCTTCATACCAAGACAGTTTGGACAATTTCATGCTCTTTGTGGGAACAGTTTGGGGATGACCCCTTCCTGTTCCAACATGACTGCACACCAGTGACCAAAGCAAGGTCCATAAAGACATGGATGAATGAGTTTGATGTGGAGGAACTTGACTGGCCTGCACAGAGTCCTGACCTCAACCCCATAGAACACCTTTGGGATGAATTAGAGTGGAGACTGCGATCCAGGTCTTCTCGTCCAACATCAGTGCCTGACCTCACAAATAACTGTGCTTCTAGAGAGGAAAACACACTACTAAACCTTGTGGATCCCAGAAGAGTTGAAGCTGTTATAGCTGCAAAGGGCAGGACAACTCCATATTATATTCATGTGCATGTAAAGGCAGATGTCCCAAAACTTCTGGCAGCATAGTGTATTTGCACTTGATTTGAACAGATGTCATATTTTGCAATGTATAAAATAAATTAGTACCAAGTATCTAGAACAAGGTTTAATAATCATAGATTTGGTGTATTGTAATTTTATAACTGGATATATTTGACACTGATGTTCATTTGGTGATGTTTAGGATATTTTTAACTTGCTAAGGTGTTTTTTATTTGCACCATTCACACTGTCCTCTTTGTTTCGCTTTCAGTTTGTTGCTCGAGTGCGTTTTTCAAAAAGAAGATTCGAGCCAACACTAAAATAGAGCACAAAGAACGAGCTTATTGTTTTGCTCTTAATCCTTTTTCCTTCCTTCCTCAAAAAAGAAAGCTACGTGGAAAAATAAAATTAAAATCACCTTTTCTTTTAATGTGTGTGTGTGAGTGAGAGAGAGAGAGAGAGAGAGAGCATGTGTGTTTTTATATCTTAGTGAGGACCAAATATCCAAATATAGTGTGGATAGGAATATCTGACACTTCTTTAAACTGATTCTCACAAGGAAATCCTCAAACTGGAGCTTTTATTTAGAGGCTGGTTGGTTTTGAGGTTGAGGTTGAGGTTAGATTTAGGTGTAGCATATAACAGCTGCTTTAATAATTATTCAATTGAAGGTTCTCATAAGGATAGGAAGCTAAACTAGCCTGTGTGTCTGTGTGTGTGTAAGACGGACCTTTTTCTAACCCCCAGTCAGCAAAACACTGTAAATCATTTCCATGGCGCTTGGCCATCAGCCTTGTTATCGGTACGAAAGCTGGAAAAGGTTAATAGATCATAATTACTGTCACTTTTCATAAATGTTACCTTTTCCTCTCTGCGCTTTCGGAAAACTCGAAGAAGACGCTTTTCCTCCTTTGGATAGTTGGTGCAAATGGATTCGCGGTATTTTAACGCTGTATATACCTGATATTCTGGCTTTAGTTATTAAGCACTATATTGCCAAAAGTTTTGGGATGCCTGCTTGAGTTGTCCTGCCCTTTGCAGCTATAACAGCTTCAACTCTTCTGGGAAGGCTTTCCACAAGGTTCAGGAGTGTGTTTATGGGAATATTTGACCATTCCTCTAGAAGCACATTTGTGAGGTCAGCCACTGATGGTGGATGAGAAGGCCTGGCTCACAGTCTCCGCTCTAATTCATCCCAAAGGTGTTCTATGGGGTTGAGGTCAGGACTCTGTGCAGGCCAGTCAAGTTCCTCCACACCAAACTCACTCATCCATGTCTTTATGGACCTTGCTTTGGTCACTCGTGTGCAGTCATGTTGGAACAGGAAGGTGTCATCCCCAAACTGTTCCCACAAAGAGCATGAAATTGTCCAAAATGTCTTGGTATGAAGCTGAAGCATTAAGAGTTCCTTTCACTGGAACTAAGGGGCCGAGTCCAACCCCTGAAAAACAACAGCTGAATTCAATGATCTGGAGGGGTGTCCCAATACTTTAATGTTGCGGAACATCTTCAGACAAACTACTTCCTGCTCTCACTTACATTATAGCAGCTATAAACATCCATCACCAGCTTCTCTTTCTCCCTCACTTGATGCTAATGAGTAAACAAAATGGTATAAATATTAAATATATTATATTCGTATAAGAACAAGATCATTAATATATGTCTAGCTGTGACGGTCAGAGCTGCTCAACACTCACTGACCAATCAGATTTGAGAATTTAGCAGAGCTGGGAAAGCAAGGATCTAGGAACATCTGCAAACTTAAAATTAAAGCAAAATTTAGGATTTTTATTCTTGCTTCTGGTTAAAATGAATATATTTTGAACATTTCTTTGTACTGCATTTTATGTCATTTGATCAGAAGGAAGAATAAAATGTATATTAAACACAAACACCCTTAATGTAACCTAGATTTGGTAACCTAAACGAATTAATTAAAAAATTGTCGAGGATTCTTAAGCATGAATGAGATCAATTTGATTTTTATTAAAATGTCATAGCACACTTTGTCCCATAAAGAGATCCTCTTATCTCTAGTACTTCACAGGTGACTAGTTAAATGTGAGCCAGAACCACAACCTCACATGTATTTCCTCAAAATTGTTCCATCCTGCGTGGGATAAAGCGTCAATCTGGCAACCGCCAGCACAAATAAGGTTGCCTTGGTTTCCAAATCAAGAGAGATTTTAACCAGATGCTCACTGACAGTTTTAGCAACACCTCGAACCTCGAACACGTGTCCAAGACGTCCCCTATGGTGAGCTCGCGGTGCTAATGTGATGTAAAGGGACAGGAAAGGAAATTTTTGAAGTGGAGGAACATGGCAGCCATGACACAGCCAACATGTCTCCTCCAACAGCTCATTACCCGTCTCGCCTGATCCAGCTGCGTCTCGGCGTCCAAATGGGAATGAAACGCCGTCACATTTCCACTGTTTTTCAAGCCAGTGCTGCATGACCTCATACACACCTGGCATATCTCTCCGACTCCCTCTCTCTCTCTCTCTTTCTCTCCTTCACTCTTTCTCTCCATCTTTTTCTCTCTCTCTGTCTCTCTCTCCGACACACCCTCTCCATACCTCTCTCTCTGTACCTCTCCGACTCCCTCTCTCTCTCTCTCTCTCTCTCTCTCTCTCTCTCTGAGGTGTTTACCTCAGACACAGTGAGTCAAATGAAGATCTTTATTGCTTTAAAGTCTTCTCTCTCTCTCTCTCTCTCTCTCTCTCTCTCTCTCTCTCTCTCTTTCACCCATGCCACCCACACTCCTGTGTGAAACTCTTGCGCAGTCTCGCGTTGATTAACCCTCGGAGTGTTTTCACATTAAAGTCCAATCGGGTGAAATCAAAGCAGCATGCGAACTCTGTTATTAGCGTCAAAGCTATTAACACGCCACTCACTCAAACTCACATTCCTATTGCTTTCTGCATATCACTGCCACAGGAGAAGAGAAAAAAAACGAACCTCTATGAGGCATGCACAATCAGTTGAAAAAATATTTCTCCAGCTCCAAAATATCCGGAGGGAATTTAGGCCGGGGCGTAAGTACACCCACAGGAGCAAAAGGGGCAAAGCTCAATGCTGCATGTACCTGCACCCTGAGATTTACAAGAAGACCTCCCTGAAATGCTCCGGAGAGTTCAGTACCTGTAAAGCGTTCGATTTTTTTTTTTTAGCAAAAAGGCCCGATTGTACAACCGTAGCCTGGAAAAACATTTTCTTAGTCTGTAAAAGCTCTGCAAAAACAAAGAGGCCCTCGCACAATGGTTTCAGTGAGGATCTTTCCGGAAGCAGTCGCACCACATGCCGGGGCCGAAGGCGCAGAAAGCGTGCGCTGGATGTGTATTTTGGTTGGACATAGATGGAGCTTCTGCTTGTGTGTGTGTGTGAAACAGGAGTGGAAACATAGATCATTTCTTTTTCTTTCCACTTTGATAGAATATGAGCTAGAAGAAGATCAGGAGGCACCATGATATGGATGTTGAATGAAAACGAAACAAAAAAAAAACCCCAGAAAAAGTCATATTTTTCTTCCAGCCTGGAGATAATCTCCTGCAAATGAGTTTCAGTGGAAAAGGAAGTGAGTGATAGGAGGATATTATCACTAAGGAAGGAAATGTTTAAGCTCTGAAAGATGACAGCGATTCTCTGGCTACGCACCACACGAAGCAATTAACTCGTTCTCAAAGCCAGGCCCATCGATAAGAGCGGGCTGCCGATTAGCATCCATCGTCCTTATCAGATGTCATGCAAAAGCCACATTATTGCTGCTGATATGTAAATATCTGCTCTTTATACCGTCGCGCTGATGAACTCTCAAATCTGATTGGTCGGAAGGTGACGATGCAGTTTGTAGAACAGCTTGCTCTTTAATTCACTTGATAGCAATGTTCTGATATGTTTCTATGGCAACAGCAACTAATTTACGACTAAAATTTAAATTATTCGAAGATTTCGGACCTTCAGTGAGAAAAGGTCCAACCCTGTGAGGATGTACCGAGATGTACCAGATGGTCCAGTTGGGTTCTGCTACATGAAGATTTCAGACATTCGAAGAGAAGATGCTACGGTGGCCGAGAAGTGCACAGTAAAATAACAACACCGCTAACAAAATAACAAATCGGAAAACAAATGAACAAATCCAAAAGCACATGGACGATTCCAGACAGAGCGGAAAAGGTAGATTTTCCAACCCCTGAAAAACCACACCTGAACTCAATGATTTGGAGGGGTGTCCCAAAACTTTTGGCAATATAGTGTAATTAGTTAGTTAATTGTTGACAAATTGTGAATTAAAAGAAATAAAGCACACAGTACAGATCAGAGTGATGTGATGGTTGGATGTATAAGTACATTATTATAAAATACGCCCCCCTCCCCTTCCCCTGTGTTACATACACAGCAATTAGAGCAACTTACCTCATTACCTCATTTACCTCATTCATACATCTGAGCTGCTGAAGATTAAAGTCCTTGCTCAAGGGACCAACAGACGCCTGAGACTCCTTCCATATAAATTAAATAAACATTTCTTCACCCCAAAAATCTTCACCACATCAACAGTTACACATTTTTTTCCTTTAGTTAAATAATCCTTTTATTATATTGCACTCCACCACCAAGTCCCTGTGAAGGAGTAGTTACTCCAGATACAGTAACATATTAGAATTAGCTGATCAATTAATTATAAACCCGTTAACTACAGTAACCTCTGGTCTGAGCCGTGCTGGATGTAACCCATACCTTCTGACCAATCAGATTCAAGTATTCAGACAGTTCCAGAATCCCGTTAAATGACGCAAATATTCTGAAGGAATGGCTATTCGGCTGAAGACACGTAAAAACACCACTTGCATGAGCATGAAGTGTTCTCACACTCTTCAGCTGAATATACAAACACATCGTTCCGATTTTACGATCTGAATAACGAGGAGGAAGGTAGGAGTCAAGGTGAATATACAGCGTGATTTCTGATCATTTTAGCTAAGCTCTGAGTAACATGGGAGAAAAATGACCGGACTGATGACTAACTGCCCAATAACACCTGAGTCAACAAGCAGAGAGTTTGGCTGACGTTACGTTATGACACTTCCCAGATCGACTTTCATTTGATCGTAATGAAGACCTCACATTGTAGCTCAGAGTCACATGATGACATGATGATGATGATGATGTCACTTGTCAAAAGCAAACTTACTTTAAAGATAAAATATACATACACTTTTGTCAAAGGAACATACTAAGAGAAAGAAAATCAAGTAATCACTAAGTTTCAGTAACTTGACATATAAAGGTTATATATAAAGGTCATGTGAGGTTATTCTAATGAACCTCACATGACAGGTTATGTGGCATTATTACAATTCATAACATGCAGTAAACCCAGAAAGTGTCCTAACTAAAGTGTCCTATGTCAGTGGACTCATGCCTTTATTAATGTTTATGTAGCATTATGCCATGTATATCATCAAGAGTTATGAAGGTCTTTATGAATGCTTATGAAGCTTTAGTGATAGGAAAGCAGTCCCTATGGCAGCTGATACCGGTTTGAATATGCCTTCATTAATGCTTATGCAGTATAAGTTCATGTCAGAAGTCATGAAGTGCTAAAGTAGGTGTTGTATAGCCATATGAAAGCAGGGAAAATGCTTATGTATCCTTATGTCATTATTCACGGATAGCGAACATAGGTGTCCTTTATGTCTATAAAAGCAGTTCTTATGAAAGCTAACACCTTTTAGAGTAAACCTTTATAAAGCTTATAAAGGTTTATGTTAGTAGTAATGATTTAGCCTATGAACACAGTCCTTATAGAAGCTGATGCCTGTTACAATATACACTGTATTGCCAAAAGTATTCGCTCACCCATCCAAATAATCAGAATCAGGTGTTCCAATCACTTCCATGGCCACAGGTGTATAAAATCAAGCACCTAGGCATGCAGACTGTTTTTACAAACATTTGTGAAGGAATGGGTCGCTCTCAGGAGCTCAGTGAATTCCAGCGTGGAACTGTGATAGGATGCCACCTGTGCAACAAATCCAGTCGTGAAATTTCCTCGCTCCTAAATATTCCACAGTCAACTGTCAGCTGTATTATAAGAACGTGGAAGTGTTTGGGAACGACAGCAACTCAGCCACGAAGTGGTAGGTCACATAAACTGACGGAGCGGGGTCAGCGGATGCTGAGGCGCATAGTGCGAAGAGGTCGCCAACTTTCTGCAGAGTCAATCGCTACAGACCTCCAAACTTCATGTGGCCTTCAGATTAGCTCAAGAACAGTGCGCAGAGAGCTTCATGGAATGGGTTTCCATGGCCGAGCAGCTGCATCCAAGCCATACATCACCAAGTACAATGCAAAGCGTCGGATGCAGTGGTGTAAAGCACACCGCCACTGGACTCTAGAGCAGTGGAGACGCGTTCTCTGGAGTGACGAATCGCGCTTCTCCATCTGGCAATCTGATGGATGAGTCTGGGTTTGGCGGTTGCCAGGAGAACGGTACTTGTCTGACTGCATTGTGCCAAGTGTAAAGTTTGGTGGAGGGGGGATTATGGTGTGGGGTTGTTTTTCAGGAGCTGGGCTTGGCCCCTTAGTTCCAGTGAAAGGAACTCTGAATGCTTCAGCATACCAAGACATTTTGGACAATTCCATGCTCCCAACTTTGTGGGAACAGTTTGGAGCTGGCCCCTTCCTCTTCCAACATGACTGTGCACCAGTGCACAAAGCAAGGTCCATAAAGACATGGATGACAGAGTCTGGTGTGGATGAACTTGACTGGCCTGCACAGAGTCCTGACCTCAACCCGATAGAACACCTTTGGGATGAATTAGAGCGGAGACTGAGAGCCAGACCTTCTCGTCCAACATCAGTGTGTGACCTCACAAATGCGCTTCTGGAAGAATGGTAAAAAATTCCCATAAACACACTGCTAAACCTTGTGGACAGCCTTCCCAGAAGAGTTGAAGCTGTTATAGCTGCAAAGGGTGGACCGACGTCATATTGAACCCTATGGATTAGGAATGGGATGTCACTTAAGTTCATATGCGAGTCAAGGCAGGTGAGCGAATACTTTTGGCAATATAGTGTATGTATGAATATATATATAGGCTCCATAGGCTTATGTCAGTAGTTATGAGGGGTTAATGGAGCTGCCATTTAGTGCTATGAATAGCTCGTGGCCATTTCATTAAGCATTTATGAATCCTTATGACAATTTACACCGATTAGAATAAGTCTTTATTCATGGTTATGAAGCATCATTACTATAAAAACAGTTATTATGACAGCTGATGTTCTAATGTTTATGTAGCTCTATGACAGACATGAATAGTCAGAGTGTGGCCTTATGAAAGTAGTTCTTATGACAGCTGGCACTGATTAGAATAAGCCTTTATTAATGGTTATGAAGCTTTCTTTCTATGAAAGTGATCCTTATGGCATCTGATGTCCATTAGAAGTAAACTTTTATGATTGTTTATGTAGCTTTAAGCCAGTAGTCGTGAATAGTTAATGTAGGTGTCAATTAGTCTTATGAACACTATCTTTAGGTCGAGAGCTACTAATTTTTTCAATGAGCCATCCAGTGCAGTGGCAGTGCAAAGACATCGCCAACTCTCCAACACACACAGTGGTCATGACCTACTGTACCTATTTTAACATCGTGTCTTCACTCGTGTTCCGAGAAAGCCGCCAAGCGCAGGAACAAACGTCTGCACACAGACGGTCAGAGTCAGTGAAGTCCATCACAGGTCAAAAAAAATGCCCGTGTGTGCGCTGAGGGAAAAGTGGGCACATTGTGGCTTGGCTCGGTTCTCAGTTTATAAAATTCACTCAGGTCGACCCGAAGCCTAAGCCAAAACCTAGCCTCGACTTTCAAAACACTTCATGTTTGATTGAAGCAAAGATCCTGGCCCTGGTCATCCTCCCACCCCAACACCAAGTCCACAGGAATTCTCTCCATGCCAGAGAGCGAAGGAAACAGGAGCCGGACCTGCTGTAACTCTTTCAGGAACAGGATGGCGCTGAGCTTCCTGCAGAGCTGCTGCTATTGGATTAGATCGCTCCTTTAGCCTTTAGCCTTCAGCGTTCATCTTCAGTTTATTGGGATGAAAAAAGAAAATCAAGTAATAACTCAGTATCATACAGGTATCATATAAATGTTATATGCAGAAAAGTGAAGAATCATAACCATTTGTCTGTGTTAATGAACTTTTTCTAATAAAGCTCACATAGCAGGTTATGTGTTATTATTACAATTCTTAACATACAGTCAACCCAGAAAGTGTCCTAACACAACCTCATGTCTCAAACTGTGTATATCAATGTATTCAAGCCTTTAATAATGCTTATGTAGCTTTATGTCATGTATATCACTGGTTCTGAAGAGTTATAAATGCTTATGAAGCTTTAGTCATAGGAAAGCAGTCCTTATGGCACCTGATACCTGTTTGAATAAGCCTTTATGAATGCTTATGAAGCTTTAGTAACAGGAAAGTAGTCCTTATGGCAGCTGATACCTGTTTAAATAAGGCTCTATGAAAGCTTATGAAACATTAGTGATTGGAGAGCAGTCCTTATGGCAGCTGATACCTGTTTATCCTGACCCTGTGCTCCCAGGGTCAGGATAAAGTGCTGAAGATAAGAATGTAGATGTATGATGGATTTATGACCTATGGGGTGTACAAACTTTTGATTTTAACTACTATATTATTTGCAAAGATACTTTAGTCTCTGGAAAACATGCTTATTTTCCTCCCCGTGTCGGTGGACTCCTTCCTTTAGGAAAGCGACGCAACATTCCAGCCTTATTGACAAGTTTTTGCTGCTAATGGGCTGTGGAACGTGGCACGCCTGGGTGGCGAGGTGAACATGTGGGCAGCAGGCCTGCAGCTGAGACTCATCCCTCCGTAAACATACATGTAGACTGGGAACCTATGAGCCATTCACATGGGCCCCACTGTGCCTATGGTTCTTTTTCGGAGCTGCAGAAAAAACCCTGGAAGCTTTTGAACTATGTCCATGTGTGTGTGACGCTTTAGTGTGTATGAAGCTTTAGGATCGGGGTTTAATAAATACAAATACAAGATTTTGTAATATATCATGATATATGTCAAGAAAAATATTGTTCTAATATCTGATAGTAGTATAAAGTCAAGGAGACGGGTATAACAGTTAGAACATATCTAAAATTAGAGATGTTAAGGATTTTGATTTTACAAATAATAATAATAATAATAATAATAATAATAATAATAATAATAATAATAATAATAATAATAAAAAATGCTTAAACCTTTAGCACCACATATACACTGACCAAGCATAACATTATGACCACCTGCTTAATATAGTGTTGGTCCCCCTTTTGCTGCCAAAACAGCCCTGACCCGTCCTGCACTATGTATTCTGACCCCTTTCTATCAGAACCAGCATTAACTTCTTCAGCAATTTGAGCAACAGTAGCTCGTCTGTTGGATCGGATCACACGGGTCAGCCTTCTCTCCCCACGTGCATCAATGATCCTTGGCCAACCATGACCCTGTCGCCGGTTCACCACTGTTCCTTCCTTGGGCCACTTTTGATAGATACTGACCACTGCAGACCGGGAACACCCCACAAGAGCTGCAGTTTTGGAGATGCTCTGATCCAGTCGTCTAGCCATCACAATTTGGCCCTTCATCAAACTCGCTCAAATCCTTACACTTGTCCATTTTTCCTGCTTCTAACATCAACTTTGAGGACAAAATGTTGACTTGCTGCCTAATATATCCCACCCACTAACAGGTGACATGATGAGGAGATCATCAGTCTTATTCACTTCACCTCTCACTGCTCACAGTGTTAAGGCTGATCGGTGTATAGAGGAAAATCATCCAAGACGAGGTTGTGTGTTGAAGCCCAGTGTCCAGTTTCCATGCTGATGTGAATTATTTTTCAATAACAGAACATATCACAGCAAGCTTTTGTTTATTAAAGACATCTTTTTTCTTTTTTACTAATCCCTGACACTGGAGACACCTTGAAGAAAATGTCACCTAATTAACAATTACAATATTTTCCGTTCATTTATGTGGAGCATCTATGTAAGCTGTTGCTATAGAAACGATAGCGTATCATGACAAGTGCATAAATATAAACCTGCTCTAATGAAATCAACACCTTCTCACCAATCAGACTGATTTTTAGCTCAGGAACACTGTATTATCTGAAAATTAGCAGCATTGAAAAAAGCTTGAAGCTCCGCCCACTTCACGTTCATGCCATATATCCCTGACAAGCTTGTCTTCTGCTATAAATATCAAGTTATCATGCTGATTCACTCAATAATTTCTTTCATAAACCACACTAACTAGTGAAGACACTTCTTGTCAGCTGTTTTTATTCCTCCTCAAAATCTGTTTTTCTTTTCCTTTTAATATTCAGGAATTGTATCTGTTCATTCCGATCTTTATTGAAAAATCTATCAAGAGGAATTTCTCAACATTAATCGATTTCTGTTCGATTTTATCCTGAATAATCGCTTACAGTGTGTGTTATTTTTCTGATTAAACAATAAAAAATATATTCCAATAAACTATGAATCATTTATCACTTTATTCATCATTATTTTTTACTTAGCATCAAATTATTTAAAGCTATTATCTGGTTATTACCATGTAGTAACTTGGTAATAACCTTGGTAATACTCTTGGAGAGTAATTACTCTCTATTACAACCTGCTAATTAAATTCCATGCATTATTAACTCATAATAACACATTACCATGAATGAGTATCTGATTATTTCAAGATATTTTCTCATTACTATGAATCACTAACTCATAATGGTGATTTACAACCACATTATTTTGACTTAGTAACTCTGTTATTACAACTTAGTAACTAATTATTATACCTTAACTCAATTAATAATTTATAAATAATTAATTACTTGTCAGTGACTTGTTTTGACCCTATTGATAAATATGACCTACTAAGTAAGATACTGGTTTAATGAGTTATTAAAATTGTTACTACGCTGTAATAACAACTTAATAAGCTGTAATAATGACAACATCTTGAAATAATGAAATATTAGGTCTAATTAATAAGATATTGAGTCAAAATTATGACATAGAGATCCAGAAATGTGTTTTTTACACCTTCAGGAATTGTGCAAAGGTTAATAGTAAAATCTGTTGGTTACAAAACAACAACAACAACAACAACAACAACAAATTCAGCTATAATATCCGGGTTAAAGGGAGAATAAAAGTAAAGGAAAGACTTTAAAATGAAATAACAAACACAGTTCAACACAGTTCTGGAGGAAGGGATCTATCTAACCTGGGAAATGTAAGACATTTGAAATGAAAGAACAAAAGAAAACAGAGGGGGGAAAAATCTACTAAAAAACACAAAGCCCAGCTCCCTACAGAGAATGGCATCCAGTCCCTCGCGGCTTCCTCACCGCAGGTTGGTCACACACTTTACTCTTCTTACAATGTGAATGCTATTTACAAGCATTTTCGTGGCTGTGGAATCACAACTGCAGCCAGAAACTGCACAAATAACACTAATGAGTCTATTGGCAGCAACTGCACAAAATACACAATCTGTGTTTACGGGGGAGAAAGAAAGAAATCTGTCCCTGCTGCTGCTGCTGGGTTTATTTCCCTCTCAGGAGAGGAGTGTACAGCAGAGGCAAAGAGAGCAGGAGCAAGAGAAAATAATTAAATAAGTTCATAGGCTAATTGTAATAGACTAGCGTTTCTAAAGTAACAGCTAACTCAACTCGTACGGTGAACGATAAATAATATAAGCTGCATAATAAATGGATTTTTTTTTTAAAATAAAGTGATCATTCACAGTTCCAGTTCCAGTGCTTTATCAAATATTTTTCTGAAATAATGTCACGTTAAAGCCAATTTTTGCAGGATCTAGGATCAGGTTAACATCTAGGTTAAGGAGTCGCTTACAGAATGCTTCTTATAAGTCCACATTATCAACTGAAATTTCTGTTTAGAGTTTTTCTATATTTAATTAAATAATAAAAAAGATGCAATAATGTGTGTATATGCTTATTATATTTTATATAGCTATCACTTTTGTATCATATACATTAATTTGTTTCTAAATTTAAATATATTCTAGGATCACAGAGTTAAGGAGTCGCTTATCCATCTGTCTATCTATCTATCTATCTATCTATCTATCTATCTATCTATCTATCTATCTATCTATCTATCTATCTATCTATCTATCTATCTATCTATCTAT
Source organism: Hemibagrus wyckioides (assembly GCF_019097595.1). Lineage (NCBI taxonomy): Eukaryota > Metazoa > Chordata > Actinopteri > Siluriformes > Bagridae > Hemibagrus > Hemibagrus wyckioides. The sequence continues at coordinate 3,541,510 of NC_080713.1, forward strand.
CTATCTATCTATCCAGTTATTACAGTATATTTAATTGTATATCTAAATGTAATAGTTATATATCCATATGTATTGTTACTAGAGAATCCTAACTCAGACATATGGTCAGTACTGGGCAGAAACCTAGCGTTGGGTCAGTGCTGTTTCATATAAAACCAGATCGTCTCCTACAGAGTCGGCTTTCGTGCTCCAGGCCACTCACAGTTCACCTCACCCAACCTGCCGTGAGAGAGAAGCAGCAGACCAGCCGAGTCTCCTAGACAGCGAAGCACTAAAACTTAATAACACACCCCATCTCACACCCCTGCTTGCCTGTGTGTGTGTGTGTGTGTGTATTATAGTTTAGAGTGGTTTAATGGTAATCATGGATATATAAAGAGCTTTACGATGCTTCGGTACTTCCCTCAAACAGCTCTGACATCTCTGCTGCTTCAAATCACAGGTTTATATTAACCAGCTCCTTCTGAGGAATACTTCATTGTTGCTATCGCAACAGCTCATTCACGGTGAATTATATGTGTAGTGAGTTTTAAACAAATCAGCTAGTTTAACATAGAACTTTTATGGAAGGAGTCTCCAGTGTCAGTCTCCAAGTCGCTTAATTACATGTGCATATGAGGCTTAATTACAAGTACAAATTTGGCTTAATTACATATACATATATGGCTTAATTACATGTACATATTAGGCTTAATTACATGTACATATGAGGCTTAATTACATGTACATATGAGGCTTAATTACAAGTACAAATTTGGCTTAATTACATGTACATATGAGGCTTAATTACATGTACATATGAGGCTTAATTACAAGTACAAATTTGGCTTAATTACATGTACATATGAGGCTTAATTACAAGTACAAATTTGGCTTAATTACATATACATATGAGGCTTAATTACATGTACATATGAGGCTTAATTACAAGTACAAATTTGGCTTAATTACATGTACATATGAGGCTTAATTACATGTACATATGAGGCTTAATTACAAGTACAAATTTGGCTTAATTACATGTACATATGAGGCTTAATTACATGTACATATGAGGCTTAATTACAAGTACAAATTTGGCTTAATTACATGTACATATGAGGCTTAATTACATGTACATATGAGGCTTAATTACAAGTACAAATTTGGCTTAATTACATGTACATATGAGGCTTAATTACATGTACATATGAGGCTTAATTACAAGTACAAATTTGGCTTAATTACATATACATATGAGGCTTAATTACATGTACATATTAGGCTTAATTACATGTACATATTAGGCTTAATTACATGTACATATTAGGCTTAATTACATGTACATATGAGGCTTGATTAAATGTACATAAGAGGCTTAATTACATGTACATATGAGGCTTAATTATATGTACATATGAGGCTTAATTACATGTACATATGAGGCTTAATTACATGCACATATATGGCTTAATTACATGTACATATAAGGCTTAATTACATGTACATATAAGGCTTAATTACATGTGCATATTAAGCTTACTTACATGTGCATATTAGGCTTAATTACATGTACATATGAGGCTTAATTACATGTACATATAAGGCTTAATTACATGGAAAATAAGAATGTAAGAAAAAAATATCTTAGAAGCTGTTTTTAATAACTATGATGTCATAAAGAATAGATTATCCATTTTTATTACTCGTGATATCAAAGCAAGGGTGCACAAACTTTTGCACTGAAACGTCTTAGTTTCCGTTTCTGGCTCTTGCGTGTCTGGAACTGGACAGCGAGACCCTGGAGGGTGACTTTTGCGTGATCTGAGAAGGACTCAGGCGAGAATTTTCGATGTCTCAGCTTCCTGCCATTCTATACGTGTCACCAAGCCTTCATACAAAATTCCTATAGGAACGAGATCTGTCCTTTCCAGGAACAAAGCTCTGCTTCCATACGCTGACCTCGCTGGGGAAAAAGTGACCAGTGGCAGGCTCAGTCACCCCGAAGTCTGCTCTCGAAGTCTGGCCCACAATTATAAAGTCCGACTGCATGACCACACAGTCTCAGAGCTGGTCAGAGCATGGAAAAGGGGGCAGCTTGGGAGGTCTGGTAGTGGAGGTACACATGCAATGACAGGATGTGTTTGCCATTTGCTGGGGTTTAACCCTGTAATCATCATAAGGACCAGATACATCGCATGCACGCGAGAAAGCTGCCGTGTTTTTCAATTGTAAGCTAAGAAAAATGCATCAGGTTCGTCGGATCACTTGACAGAACAAACGTTTCCTTAAAAAAAAAACACTTTAAAAGATGTCAAGGCATGATTTACAATGGTCATTTGCAGAACAAACAGTTATGCTCATGCTCATACAATCACAGGGCACCTACGCACATTAATACGACCACAACACGTGTGAAACCGGCCGCCTTTAACACCGCCAATGGAAGCCCTACGCTTTTTTCCCCTTCTCCCTTTCTCGTTACACTCCATAAACCATACGCAGTGATTAATGCATCAATCATGCAACATGAAAAAAAACCTTTTCTCTTTTTTGTTGGTACCCAGAACTGTCAGGACGGCCAGCGCCGTGGCTGAGTGACAGGAATATGGATGCTGTTGCTGGTAAATGAGCTCTAACGGTTCCTCAGGGTCTCACCGCACGGCCTGCCGCCGCTCCCGGCCCGCTGATAGAATTAAGGAGCACTTGAACCGTGCTGCTCGCGCTTCCTGAATCAATTACCATGACGCAGCAGGGCCACCGGGCTCAGCGGGTCATGTGTGTGGAGTGGCGGAGGATTCGAGGGGTGTTTACACACGGCTCTGCAGGGTGCATCCCGCCACCCACGCAACGTAAAAACAAAACAAAGCTGGGTTTTTTTCTTCTTGTGTTTTTACAGAGTCAGAGGCATCAAAAATGACCGACTCGGCTCATAACCTGAGGAAATGTTTCATTACATTACATTACACTACATTACATTAAACTACATTACATTAAACTACATTACATTACACTACACTACACTACATTACACTACACTACACTACACTACACTACATTACACTACACTACATTACACTACACTACACTACATTACACTACACTACACTACATTACATTACATTACACTACATTACACTACACTACATTACATTACACTACATTACACTACATTACACTACATTACATTACACTACACTACATTACACTACATTACATTACACTACATTACACTACATTACACTACATTACATTACATTACACTACATTACATTACACTACATTACACTACATTACATTACACTACATTACACTACACTACATTACATTACACTACATTACACTACATTACATTACATTACACTACATTACACTACACTACACTACATTACATTACACTACATTACACTACATTACACTACATTACATTACATTACACTACATTACACTACACTACACTACATTACATTACATTACACTACATTACACTACACTACATTACATTACACTACATTACACTACACTACATTACACTACATTACATTACATTACACTACATTACATTACACTACATTACACTACATTACACTACACTACACTACATTACATTACATTACGTTACGCTACGTTGCTACTACGTTGCATTACGCTACGTTACTACACTTACGTTCGCTGCGTTACGTTACGCTACGTTACACTACATTACGCCATTACGTTACATTACGCTGCGTTACACTGCACTGCGTTACGTTACACTGCGTTACGTTACACGCTACGTTACGCTACACTGCATTACGTTACGTTACACTGCGTTACACTGCACTACACGCGTTACACGTTTGCGCTGCTACGCACTACGATTACGCTACGTTTACACTGCGCTACATTACATTACGCTACGTTACGTTACGCTACATTGCACTGCACTGCGTTACGTTGCGCTACGTTACACTGCACTGCGTTACACTACATTTGCACTGCGCTACATTACGTTACGCTACATTACGTTACGTTACGTTGCACTACGTTACGTTACACTACGTTACACTTGCGCGTTACACTACGATTACATTACGTTACGCTACGTTACACTACGCTGCGTTACGTTACGCTGCGTTACGTTACGCTACGTTACACTGCGCAATACTGCGTTACGTTACGCTGCTGCTACGTTACGCTACATTACGTTACACTGCGCTGCGCTGCACTACGCACTTACGCTACGCTACGTTACACTCACGTTGCGCTACGTTACACTACACTGCGTTACGTTGCACTACGTTGCGTTACGCTACGCTGCGTTACACTGCATTACATTACACTGCGTTACGCTACATGCTACGTTACACGTTGCTACCTGCTACGATTACATTACGATTACACTACACTGCACTACGTTACATTATGCGCTGCGATTACGCTGCGTTACACTACGTTACGTTACGCTGCATTGCGCTACATTGCGCTGCACTACGTTACGTTACACTGCGTTACACTACTGCACTGCGTTACGCTACATTACACTACACTGCGTTACGTTACGCTACACTGCGTTACACTACCTGCGTTACGGTTGCGCTACATTACGTTACGCTACGTTCACGCTCACTACATTACATTACGCTACGTTACACTACACTACACTGCATTACATTACACTGCGTTACACTACGCTACGTTACGTTGCGCTACGTTACGTTACGTTGCGCTACATTACGCTACGCTGCGTTGCGTTACACTGCACTACACGTTACACTACGTTACGTTACGCTACATTACACGCTGCACTACATTACGTTGCGCTACGTTACGCTACACTACGTTACATTACGCTACGTTACGTTACACTACGCTACACGTTACGCTACACTACGTTACATTACGCTGGTTGCGTTACACTGCGCTACACTACGCTGCGTTACGTTACGTTACGCTACGTTTACACTGCACTGCGTTACACTACGTTACGTTACGCTACGCTACGTTACACGCTACGTTACGTTGCGCTACACTACATTACACTACGTTACGTTACGCTGCGACGTTACATTACGCTACACTCACGATTACACTACACTACATTACGTTACACTACGTTACGTTACGCTAGCTACGCTACACGCGTTACGTTACATTACGTTACGCTACGTTACTACGCTACACGTTTACATACGTTACGTTACGTTACACTACGTTCAATACTGCACTACGTTACGTTACACGCTACATTACGCTACGGTACACGATTTACGTTACTACACTACATTACGTTACACTGTTCACTACGCTACGTTACTTTCACTACGTTACGCTGCACCTGCGTTACACTACTGCTCACGATTACACTTCGCTACGATTACACTGCTACTGCGTTCACGTTACACTACATTACATTACGCGCTACATTACGTTACACTACGTTACACTACACTTCGTTGCGCTGCGTTCTGCCGCTACATTACGCTCACCGATTACGCTGCTACGTTCACGTTACACTACATTGCGTTACGTTACTGTTACACGTTACACTACGATTACGCTGCGTTACGCTGCGTTACGTTGTTACGCTGCGTTACGCACTTCCATTACACGTACGCCATTGCGTTACGTTACACTGCGTTACACTACATTCGTTACGTTACGCTACGTTTACGTTACACTACGTTGCGTTCTGCTCACGTTCACGCTACATACGTTACGTTACGCACTACATTACGCGCTGCGCTACTTACGTGCGCTACGTTACGCTCGTTTACGTTACGTTCTGCTACGTTACACTCACGTTACATTACACTACGTTACATTACGTTACTACGCTGCGTTACGCTCGCATTACATTACGTTACACGTTACGTTACGTTCACGCTACGCTTACGATTACACTTGCTACGTTACGCTACGTTACGTTACGTTGCGCTACGTTACACTACACTACACGTTACGTTACACTACATTGCACTACACGTTACGTTACACTACACGTTACGCTACACTACGTTGCACTACATTGCGCTACACTACGTTACGTTACGCTGCGTTACGCTACGCTACGTTTACGCTGCATTACGCTACACTACGTTACGTTACACTACACTACATTACACTGCACTACGTTACGTTCACGCTACGTTACGTTACGCTGATTACACTACGCTACACGTTACGTTACACGCTACGTTACGCTACACTACGTTACGCTACACGTTACACTGCACTACATTACGTTTACACTGCACTCACGATTTACGTTACACTACGGTTACGCTACGTTACGTTACGTTGCTGCTACGTTACGTTTACACTGCGTTTACGCTACGTTACGCTGCACTGCACTGCATTGCGATTACGCTACATTCACTACGTTACGTTCGTTACGCTACGTTACGTTACGCTACGTTGCGCTACGTTACGCTACGCTGCCTACATTACGTTACACTACGGTTACGTTACACTGCGTTACACTGCACTGCTACATTACGTTACACTGCGCTGCGTTACACTACACTACATTACACTACATTACATTACATTACACTACATTACACTACATTACATTACACTACATTACATTACACTACATTACATTACACTACACTACATTACATTACACTACATTACATTACATTACACTACATTACACTACACTACATTACACTACACTACATTACATTACACTACCTATTACGCCTGATAGCCCCGCCCTTTTTTCACTATTTATTGCCACACTATATATGATACAGAATGGTATAAAATAGTGTGTAATTATACAATTTGTGACGCACCCTAAGATTTCTTGTCCTAAACCTGCTCTATCACACCAGCACAAACTGTCAACGCATCAGAGGTCCATATTTTCTATGCCACGATTTCAGTGACAAATGACAAGCACCGAGTGAATTTCTCTGTTCTGGGTAAATGATGTACGAGGCTGCAAAGCGACGAATCCAAGCGTCTGGTTTGAATGATCCTTCATCAGACCAAACCCACGCGTGTGGTCCCACGTTCCTTCAGACGTTTCTTTCAGACGTTTCTTCAATTCTCCATTCACAACTTTACCTGCAATTAGCTCGCATTTGCTGTGGTTTTGTCTTGTACAAGCTCAAGTTTCATGTGTATAGAAATGTTAGATGGAAAAAACAAAGCTTGGAAGGAAATAGGAGAGGTCGTAGGTGACATTAGCTAGCATGAAGTATGTGCTAGTACTGATATG
>NC_080713.1:3553698-3636198 GCF_019097595.1 Hemibagrus wyckioides
AATATATTAAAATACAAGTCAGTGATTCAGGTCACTGCTGTTTAGGCCAGCAGAGAAGGCCTTGCTGACCCTGACGGTCCACCACATGTGTAATAGTTGTTGTTGATGAGATTTTTAAGATAAGTTTTAGATACAGTACAGAAAGTTAAAGGTAATTAAAACAGATAAGAAGTAAATCATTTATTAATACACTGTAAAGATTATAATTGTTGTAATTGAATGGATTGTTGTGTGAGTGAAGGACTTCAGGATGTGTGCTGGAGAGCATAGATACAGACAATTTATCGTCTCTCAGAAAGCTAGGCTCGGGTGAGTGACCGCCTCACGGGTCATCTGTCGGAGAGGTTCTCTGGACAGCGTCAGGATGACCCGAGGGGCAGAGAGCAGAGTAATGCCCTCAATCAGAATTACAACCAACACCTCCAACATTCAGAGAGAGAGAGAGAGAGTGTGTGTGTGTGTGTTTGTGTGAGAGAGAGTTGGGGTATGTGTGTTAGAGTTTGAGTGTGTGTGAGTGTGTGTGAGTGTCTTTGTGTGAGAGAGAGTTTCTGTGTGTGTGTGTGTGTGTGTGTTTGTGTGAGAGAGAGTGTGTGTGTGTGTGTGTGTGTGTGTGTGTTTGTGTGAGAGAGAGTTGGGGTATGTGTGTTAGAGTTTGAGTGTGTGTGTGTGTGTGTGAGTGTCTTTGTGTGAGAGAGAGTTTGTGTGTGTGTGTGTGTGTGTGTGTGTTAGAGTTAAATAACAGTGTAATCATGTCCTGTGAGGAATGAGGAGTGTGTTTTCTGTCTTCTTGTGTCTGTATCAGAAAGAGCTCTGAGTAGAACCCCTTTATAAAGATTACTGCATAAAGAACCCCCTGAAAATCCCATTATATTCATGTTTTTACGTTCTCCTTAAAAGTTCTCCTTAAAGGTTCTGCGTAGAACCCTACAACATAATGTTTCTCTATCAGAAAGACGTCCAAGTAGAACCCTTTTAGGAAGCTAGAACCTTTTAAACAGTCTACATATATAGTCTATAGACAAAAAAAGGGGATATTGTTGATGAAGGAGAACCATAAACGGTTCTAGGATCTGGTGTATCCTTATCAGAAAGGGTTCTCAGTAGAACTCCTTTATAAACATTACTAAATAAGGAAACTCTTGAGAATGCTTTTTATTCATGTTTTTTAAGTTCTGCTTAACATGATGTTTCTCTATCAGAAAGAAGTCCAAGTAGAACCCTTTTAGGAAGCTTGAACTTTTTAGGAAGCTAGAACTTTATAGGAAGCTAGAACCTTTTAAGAAGCTAGAACCTTTTAGGAAGCTAGAACTTTTTAGGAAGCTAGAACTTTTTAGGAAGCTAGAATCTTTTGAACAGCGTACATCTACAGTCTTCAGCTTGTTGATGAAGGAGAACCCAAAAAGGTTCTGGGTTCTATGTGTGTCCTTATTGGATAGAGATCCAAGTAGAACCCATTTAAGGATGACAAGAACGTCTTCTGATAGCGTACATCCACAGTTACCACAAAAAAATTCCAATCTAGAACCCATCATGGATTTTTAGCTAATGTCCCTTTAAAAGAACGAAAAGTAAGAAAAGTTTCTTTGTAGAACATTCCAGAACCCGATCAGAAAGGATTTGAAGCAGAACCCTTTAGAACATGAAGACCCTTTAACTATCCAGGACCACAATCTTTATAGAATATTAAAATGGAAATCTAAAAATGGTGGACGGTTCTTTAAGGAATCTGTGGAGGAACCTAAGATACAGATTACAGATCCACAAAACTCCTGAAGAACCCGAACCTTCACAGGAACGCATCAGAGGACAATGAAAGGACAGAAGCAGCACTTGTCTGTGTACAAGCATGTTGTGTGTGTGTGTGTGTGTGTGAATGAAATATGGCTGAGAGGCAGAGAAAGAATAACACAGACTCTCTCCTTCCTGCAGGGCTCAGAGGGTGTCTGGGACCCCGCTGGGCGACACAGGGGTCACGACCCTGTCCATGCAGGGAAGCCTGCTCTCTCTGTCTCTCTCTCTCACACACACACACACACACACATTCATATGCAGCATGGGAACTACTGAGTGGTGTGAAAGACATGCGTGTGCTCACATGAAGAAGGACATGAACACACACACACGCACATACACACACACTATGAGAACCAGGGAAAGGTTAGGATTACATGCACCCCCATTAACACACACACACACACACACACACACACACAGAAAGTGAACACAGTCACTGAACTAAAAATAGATACAACATTTATTTGTTGTTTATTTCTTAAACACAAGAGATTAAGTCAAATAAACAAATTATTTATGTATTAATTTACTTTACTTTAATTTAATTTAATTTTTTAATGTATTAATTTAATTTATTTTTTATGTATTATTTTAATTACATTTAATTTTACTTTATTTTATTTATTTATTTACTTATTTTTAAATTATAATTCAAACGGATGAAAAATTGTTTCTCTTATGCCTTATAAAAAATTATTTATATTCATATCCTGCAAAAGACTAAAGAGTATAAACAACCCCACCCCCCACCCCCCAAAAAAAGAGAAAAAAAAGAAAATGCTCGTTAAAACAAAACATGCAAACAAAAATAATAAATAAAAAATAAATAAAATAAAAAAGGATTAAAATTGGAGTAAAAAAAAGAAGTAGAAATCATACACTCAGGTGAAAAATTGGGATTATTACACGATCATATACACCAGAGCCAGACATTTTGTTTATATTTTTGTTTGTTGTATTTTAATTTATTTTTGTTGTGAATAAATCAGATTTTTTTTTAAACGTGTTTCGTGTCTCGTGCTTTTTTTTTTCTTTCTCTACATTGTCTAAACCGGAAATGTCTGAGGGAAAAGGAGAAGGTGGCTCTCCACATGACCCGCACTTTTAGTCTTCCTTATTTACGCCAATGCTCGTTCCTATGTCGCTCTATAAATAGCCTAAGACGCATTAATGACCTCCGCGGAACCAGCGCGAGCGCCGTGCACGGCCAAATACTCGGAAATGTTCTATTGTTTAATAAGCTTCAGGTATTGTTTTTATACGTGTTGCTATGGAAACCGCGCCGACTCTCCGACCCGCCTGTCGAACCCTCTGACTGATGAAATACCTGTCAAAAACACCGGAAGTGTTACCGAAAATAAATAAATAAATAAATAAACATGTAGCACGTGTCCTCGAGGAGATCCGAGACTTTACACGGTTTCCTGGGTTACTGTTGCACGTGACCAGAACCTTATTATTATTATTATTATTATTATTATTATTATTATTATTATTATTATTATTAACTAATTGCAACCATTTTTGATAGAAACATCAAAATGATATACAAGGGAAAAAAGTACTCAAGAATATTATCAGCAGTTCAAGCCACACACACACACACACACACACACACACACATTAAATGTAATGTAATTTTATCAGTTCAGTTGAAAAAACATATTTCAAGGGTAAAAATAAAGGTAAAATATATTCAGTAATAATAATAATAATAATAATAATAATAATAATAATAACTTAAAGTGGGCGAGAAAGCTTCTCAAGTTAATTTTTTTTTTTAATTAACTAAATATAACATCAGCCAGTTAATAGATTCCTAATTTAAATGAGTGACAAATTCATGTGTTAAATATTTAAATTTATGCAAATTAGACATGTTATGTGTATGGTGGAGAGGCTGAATTATTGTATACTGTCAAGTACAATACACACACACACACACACACACACACACGTTTCAAATGATTAATGCAGACAATTCACTGACATCTAACCCTAAACCTACCCTCAGTAAGCAGAACGAAACCTTCAGTCATTTGGTCCCCAGTAAGAGAGAGTGAGAGAGAGAGAGAGAGAGAGAGAGAGATGGACAGATAGATGGACAAAAATGGAGAACCCCAGACAGGATGAGAGCCAAGATGTGATGGAGTGAGAACGGTCAGCTCGCTGTTCTTCTATCAGGTCCCTCCAGATGGCGTTAATCTCCTTTATGGGGCTTCAAATGATGTTTGACGTCAGAAGCAATAGCTTGTTTGAGCTGTGCTCACTCAGAGTCAGAGCAAAACACACTTCAGTCATTCTTACACTACAGCTGAGGAGACGTCCAAAATCCACGTCCAGCGCAGAACAAAGTGGCTTCCAAAAACGCAACATGCAGTTAATAGTCATTCATTACGAAAACGTCAAGCTTGCGTCTCTTGGATAATCACTTTAACTAATAGACTCTTATAAAAAGAGTGAAAATCCGGTCTTCATCTTTATAATGAACACGTGATCCAGTGACGTCCGGAAAAAATCTCTCTGTTTTCACTTTCCTACCTTACCCACAATGCCATTCAACCTGGTGCAATGTGATGCGGCGGTGCTTTAATCCTTTACTCTGTCCAGCTCTGTCAGTCATTTCCTGGTGTGTTCATTCTGTTCAAACTGATCCAAAAGGTTTAACCTTCATGCTAATACCATAGATCGCTGAGCTAGCTGAGCCGAGTCGTATAGCCGCATTGCATTCTGGGACTTTGAGTCCAATGTTTTGCACCATTAATACTAATTGTAATAAATTGTGAGGAGAAATGAAGCTTTGCTCATTTGTTTTTAGGAGCAGAGAGCAAACCCTGAGCTTATCACTTTTTTTTTCTGTAATCCATCCTGATGTCTTGCTTTAGATTGGAGTCTCATGATTTGCTCCTGAGGATGGACCACATGGAGATCCATGGGATTGCTGTGGAGGAAACCATGAAGATGGCTTTGGACTGCAATTGTGATGAAAAGCAGCTTACATTTTATACAATTGAGGGTTAAGGGCCTTGCTCAAGAGCGCTCAAGAGCCCAGTAGAAGACTTTGGTGGACCTGGGACTCGAACTCACAACCTTCTGATCAATAGTCTAATGTCTAAACCACTTACCACATCCCCTTGTGAAGTCTTCATCAATGTAGAGATCTTCATAACTTCATATCGTCACAGAAGGAAAATGATTTATAATTGTTGTTAATCAGATAGAGAGTCTGGTTCTTCTCAAGGTTTCTTCCTCATATCTTTTGAGTATGTTTTCCCTCAGCACCATCACCTCTGCCTTCCTCATTAGGGATCAAGTGAATGTATAACATTATGACCACCTGCCTAATATTGTGTTTTTTTTTCCACATTTTGCTGCCATAACAGCCCTGACCTCTCGAGGCATAGACTCCACTAGATCCCTAAAGGTGTGTTGTGGTATCTGCTACCAAGGTCCTGTGTGTTTGAGATTGCAGTTTTACTTTAACTAATGAAATGATAAGATGATCGAGGCTCAGTGGAGATACTCTGGAGATGAATATTGAACCCCAGTGCAGTGTAAACGTCACAGAAGGATAACGTCAGTAAGCAACAATCCTGCAACTGCTGGAGAATTTACAGAGCGATGACCAGCTGCTTAAATCTTCATAATGGCCCGGCTCTTTTTGGGTTTCAGCTGGCCTGGTGAAGATTGGTGAAGACATCTCACACACTTCACTCCACGTTTAACACCCAGCTGAGACACGCCACTAAACCGTAACGTGAAGAAATCAGAAGCATGTTAGACACTTCGGGAAAGACCCCAAGTTGTAGCTGCTGTGACGTTCCAGGACATTAGAAGTAACTCTAAACTGATAGAAAGGATGACGTGTCGTTCTTTAATGGATGAAAATCCTGGGGCTATGAAAGGAATGATATGAAATAAACAACACTCTGTGCTTCATCACAGCGAGCCCTAGTTTATTACTTTTCTATAGCTGCATGCTGTGAAGTGGATTATTAATCGTGACATAATTGTTACATTATGGTGAAAACGTTCTGCATCTAGAAACATATTTATTAATTTTATTTTATTTTATTTTATTTTATTTTATTTTATTTTATTTTATTTTATTTATTTATTTTTTAATTTAATTTAATTTAATTTAATTTAATTTAATTTAATTTAATTTAATTTAATTTAATTTAATTTAATTTTATTTTTTTATTTTTTTTACTTGACAAAATATAAACCTTGTAAATGTAAAAGCTTTTGTGGAAATTACAGAATAATACCAATTTATTACAGAATAATAGAATTAAAAAAAAATCCATAATAACAATATAGAAAGTCTGAAAAAAATGCAAAAATAAAAGTATTTTATTAAGGCTAAATATATAAATTTTTAAATAAAAGTATGTATTTAATGAAATGATATGAAATGATGACATTATATTTATTTATATATTTCAGATTTTTACATTTTAAACTCTTAAAAACAAAAGTCCCAGAAAGAACCAAAATGTTTTTTTTTTTTTTCAGTGATGTCATTGAAGAACCTCATTTTTGGTTTTCCAAAGAACTATCTTAAAAGAACCCCTTTTTTTCTAAATGCCATAAAGAAGGTTTTTCTAGTCTAAAAAACCTATTTTCCTCCACAAAGAACCTTTTGTGTAATGTAAATGTTTCATGCGTGTTAAAGAACAAGGTAAGAACTTTTAATGGTTCCTGATCAGATACAGGTCCATGCAGAACCCTTTTAGGAACTATCGACTGTGGGATCTTTAAGGAAATATATTTAAGCGTTGATGCTAGCTAGAAAACAAGGCGTTTATTCAGATCGGATTTATCAGATCATCAGACGCAGTATTTTCTTATGATCACGTACCGAGGAAATACTCAAAATTTATCAAACATTTATTCACAAAACCTCGACTCCGTTATCATTAACTCTCTGTTTCTCGTCCCGGAGTCTTTCCCAGTGAACAAGCTGAAGAAGGATTTATTCTTCTCCCAGAGACAAAAAAACTGGAATTTTCTGCTGTCTTGTTGAAGTTTAGCGTTGTTATTGGAGGCCTGGCGTTAGGTTTTGTGGTTGGAGTGTGTATGTGTGTGTGTGTGTGTGTTTGACCTGGTCACTCTCTCTCTCTCTCTCTCTCTCTCTCTCTCTATCTCTCTGTCTGCCTGTCTGTCTGTCTCTCTCTCTCACTCAATCGGTCTGACTGTCTCTGTCTGTTTGTCTGTCCATCTCCTTTAGACTCACTTTCTCTATGTTTGTCTATCTCTCTCTGTCTCTCTTTCTCTCCCTCTCTCTCTCTCTCTCTCTCTCTCTCTCCCACACACAATCTCTGTCTTTCTTTCTCTCTCTGTCTCTCTGCCTCACTGTCTCTGTCCCTCTCTCCCACACACTCTCCCTCTCTCTCTCTCTCTCTCTCTCTGATGAGGTTGGTAACCGTGTCATTTGGCAGATCGTCACTTCTCTGCGCTTGTTGCCCTTTCACCCACACTGCTACACTAAATACCCATAATTGATGCATCTGTCTGTCACTGGGCAGCATCTGATTTGCTCCTGAGCTCCTGTTTCAGCTCTGCGAGATTGGAACAGACCAAAACCGGAGTCGGATTACAGCGAACTCACAGCTACCACCAAACCACCGGCTGTCCTGCCTGGGCTTGTGCTGCTGATTGTCCAGCTCGAAAAATCACAGCAAAGTTGATTGATTAAACAGAAAAAGAAGAAAAAAAAGACTCATGGTTCAAAATGTTTAAAATGACAGTTCTTAGGCTTTTCTGTTATTGCGAGCTTTGAGTAATAAAATGTTCCAGACGATCTGCTTCCATATATAGTGTTCAATTGAACGTGAGGAATTCCAGCGCTTTTACAGCAGGCCTGCGCTCTTACTGCGGCGTCATAAAACCCCAGGATGAGCTGCTGGGCTTTTTACACACCGCAAAGCAGAGCCTTTTTTTTATGAGAGATAGTTCACCTGATTTTAACCATACTAAACACACACACACACACACGTCGTCTGGTTCTGGCTGTCATCAGCGAGTAAGCAGACGCAGAGGACAGAGCTCTTATCACTGCATCGTATGTCACTCACAAATCAGCCTGTGCTTGGCCTGGGCCTACCCCAACACACACACACACACACACACATACACACACACACACACACACACACAAGCACATCTATACACACACACACAGAGTCCAGACATCACCCACGTGGCCGGAGCAGAAGAACTAATAAACAGTGGTGAGAAGGGGAGATCCTCTGTTAGTGAAACCCACACACACACACACACACACACACACACATGTGCATGTGCAGACAGCTTAAATAAATAATATCCAATAATCAAATATACGTGACTCTCATGGTCCAGTGATTGGACTCTGTTAGATCTCTGATAGATAATATAAAGTAAATAAATTGTATAAAATATAAAATAAAGCTTTTCAGGATTTAATAAAAGTGCTAAAGGAAATAAATCTGTCTGAATATCAATAATAAATATTAAAATAAGGACCGGACTTATATGATCAGAATTGTTTGGGAATCTGGACCTTGAGTGAGGACAGAGTGGGTGGGGTTTATTCAAGGCCCCGCCCCTAATCACACCTTTATAGGTCATAGAAATAAAAATCCACAGAATTTTATTACATTTATTATTTATTACTTGTTAATTGTTTGCTTACCTTATAGTTATTACTCCCCTAATCACCTATAAATTAATTACTAACCTGTTTACCTACCTACCTACTGACTTTATGACATATTACTAACCTACCTGCCTGTTATTATTTACCTGTTTATTACTAGCTCAATTACTAGTTTTTGTAACTCACCTATTAATTAATTCAATAATAATTATTTAATTTTAACTCACTTCCTTACTAACTAATCACTGATGACTTAGTTATTTAATTTACCATTACTTACTTGTGTATCTATTATTTTCTTAGTTAATTATATAATTATAATTACATTCATTTGCTTGCCTACTTTCTGACTTTATTACATACCTATTTACTTAGTAATTTATTTATTACTTGTTAAACTGCTGGTTAGTCTAGTAATACATAATTACATAATTAATAAATAAGTAATAACACGTAAATAAGCAGTGATTTAAAATGTAGTAAAGCTAGTAAGCAAGTCGCAGTGAAGTTATTATTAAGTTGTAAAGTAAAGGAATATGGAATAAATTAAAAGTTAGTGAGTAAATAATTAAGCGAGCAGGCACTAATGAAGCTAACTAGTAGTGAAGTAAGTAATAAGTAAATTAGCAAGTAAACAGCAAAGCAAATGAATGAGTAACTATGTCATTAACCTAGAAATTAATTACGTAATTAGTTAGTAAGGAGATGAGTAATAGGTTAAAACTGAATAAACTATTTAGTAATTAATTTATTAGTAAATTAATACACAAAATTAATATGCAAATTAATAAGTAGGCAACTAAATAGGTAGTCAACAAGTCAGTAAGTAGGCAAGCAAATGAATTAGTAAGTAGATAATTAACCAAGTAACTAATAGTTTGGCAAGGAAGTAGTAGTAAAGTAAATAAATCATAAGTGAGTAATAAGTAATTACTTTAATTAATTAACTAGCTGGTAATTAATAGGTGAGGAGGTAAGTAATATGTAGTAAGAAAGTCAGTAGGTAAGCAATAGGTAAGGTAAGTAATAATGAATAAATAATTGCATAATTAATTAAGTAATAAGGTGAATAATAATTGTGGAAGTAAATAATAGTTAAGTAAAATAAAGTCATGGGTGATAGGCAATAAATAATAAGTGATTAAATAATTAGCAAAGTAAAGTAGTAAATAATAAGTAATTAGCAACAAAGTAAATAATATATTTTTATATTAATTAACAAGTGATAAGTTAGCCATAAGAAGTGAGAATGTCCGCAGAGAAGCAAGAAAATTAATAATTAAATGTTAAAATAATGAAATAATTAATTTAAAAAAAAGTTGTGCATAATTATTCAGTTATAAGTCAGTAAGAACAAGAGAGTAGGTATGTAATAAATAAAAAGTTAGTAATAAGCAAGTAAATAATACGTTTTCATGTTAATTAACTAGTAATAACAGTAAGTGAAGTCATTTGTAGTAAGAATGTCTGCAGGGAAACAAGAAAATGAGTAATAAGTAAATATTTAACATGTTATATATTAATGATTATATAGTAAATATATTATAATAATCTAACATATTATAGAATAAATAATTAATTAAGTCATTAAGTATTTAAAAGTTATGCATAATTATTTATTCAGTTATAAGCTAGTAATAACAAGTAAGCAAGTATGTAATAAATAATACGTTTTGTTATAAATTAACTAGTAATAACAGTAAACTGTAATCAGAGAGTAGGGAAGTCATTCGTAGTGAGAATGTCA
The DNA here is from genome assembly GCF_019097595.1 of Hemibagrus wyckioides. NCBI lineage: Eukaryota > Metazoa > Chordata > Actinopteri > Siluriformes > Bagridae > Hemibagrus > Hemibagrus wyckioides. Next base: position 3,563,883 of record NC_080713.1, read on the forward strand.
GCAGGATGTGTTAAAAGTCTTATATATTTTTACAGACGGTCAAAAGGTGTGAAAAAAATTCACAAGGGTTAATGTCACCGAGACGAGTAAATAGTTCTGAATCTTTATTGAGCGGAATATGAAGGAGCAGCTTTTTTGGAAAGCCAGCGTAGCAGCTTCATACGTCAACGATGCAAATTCCCACGCAAGAAGGTTTCATGATTGATTTCCATTTGCTCTGAAAGTCACTGTGGATTTCCCTGAAAATGAAAGATCCCCATGAAGGAAAGTAGCTGGTTTGTGGAATTCTGCTGACACACACACACACACACAAACACACACACACACACACACACACACACACACACACAAAGAAAATCAGTCTAGGAAACCGGTTCCAAGCATGAGACCTGGTGGAACATGTAAACACTGTGTTTCCATGACAACACATCCCACTTATAGACATTCCATATATCAGGATTTTGAAAAAAAAAAATTTTTGGTCTAAGTAGTCATTTGAGCTCGGGATTGAAGTAAATCATGTGGATTGTGTGCTATTAGTAAGCACTTATGTGACCTCATCGCAGCCTGCTCGGACCACACCGAGCGTCCGGCAGCTTGCCGTCCTCCGCGGTTCGGGGGTGTCGAGGCGTGTTTTCGCTTCGTACTTTACGACGAGGCTTTTTCGGCCTAGAACAAAGGCTGCCTATCCAGCGCTGTATTTATTGTTCATTCATCTATCTCTTCCCTTAATCAGCAGAACAACACGCGCACACACATGGCCGGACATGAACGCTCCTCTAAACGTAACCAGATCCAGCTGCTGGCAGGAGCGGCACGTTCAGAGTGAACGCGTTTTTGCCGAAAATAACGTGTGAAATGATGACCGAGAGGCGAAGGATAAACGGATGAGGATAGAAAGTGGCTTGATTATCAAGGAATACTATCAAAAATCTAGACGCTTGATAAGAGGATGGTTTGTGTGTGTGTGTCACAGTGTGTGTATATATATGTGTGTGTGTGTGTGTGAGTGTGTGTGAGAGCCGGATGCTCTACAAAAGGTGAACTCCAGAATGTCATAATTTATCTCTGGAGTCAGGTTTAAGAGCTCTGTCCCACACAGGAATCCTTCCATTTCACAACTCTATAACACGACTCCACAGACCTCGCTGACGCTGCATCTGACCTCTGAGAGAGAGAGAGAGAGAGAGAGAGAGAGAGAGAGAGAGAGAGAGAGAGAGAGAGTAAAAAGACAACATGTTTAAATCACCTCCTCTGACACGGACCACCTGGCGCCTGACATACAGCTGTAGCGAAGAAGACATGGCAGGAGCAACCAATTCAACCCACTGCCTTCTCTTCGCTCTGTCATTAATAAACATCTGGATTGAGAAAGAGTTTGTTCTGTTTCTAATTTTACAGATGTTTGGGTGAAATGTTGTAACACGTCGTTAAATCCACTTTCAAGCCTGAAACCTTCGGAGATGTGACGGCACAAGCGTCTCTCCGACCGTATGATGTGACGCGCTCGTTATTAAAAGGGTGGCTATGTGCTAGTCAGATGTTCGCGTGGTAAGCTAGTCCGCTAGGAGCTAGCCAGGGTTAGATGCCTGATAAACAAAATAGCGGCTGCTGGGGTGTAGTCTGAGGTTTGGCGTGTTTTTGTTGACAAACGTTATCGAGTAAATAAAGACAAACAGTTAACTAAGTAGCTAGGGCAGATATGGAGGCATTTCTCATTTGCATATCATGAATATTTATAGTTGAGGGAAATGTTTGTTTACAGATTTACCTGTACAAAAATATGACATGTCTGGGGATATTATTGATTCTAGATGAAAAACTTATTAGTGTGTGTGTGTGTGTGTGTGTGTGTGAGAGAGAGAGAGAGAGAGAGAGAGAGAGTAAAAGAAAGATAAAGAGAGTGAGAGAATGAGAAAGAGTGAGAGTGAGAGTGAGAGAGACAGACAGGGGGAGACAGACAGACAAAGAGACAGACAGGAAGAAAAAGAGAGAGAGACAAACAGAAAGAGAGAGAGAGAGAGAGACAGACAGACAGACAGACAGACAGATAGATAGATAGATAGATAGATAGATAGATAGATAGATAGATAGACATGAAGAAAGAGAGAGAGAGAGAGACAGACAGACAGGGAGAGAGAGAGAGAGAGAGAGAGACAGACAGGGAGAGAGAGAGAGAGAGAGAGACAGACATACAGGAAGAAAAAGAGTGAGAGAGACAGACAGACAAGGAGAGAGAGAGAGAGAGAGAGAGAGAGAGAGAGAGAGAGAGAGAGACAGAGAGTGAGAAAGAGAGAAAGACAGACAGACATACAGGAAGAAAAAGAGTGAGAGAGACAGACAGACAAGGAGAGAGAGAGAGAGAGAGAGGCAAAGACAGACAGATAGACAGAGAGAGAGAGACAGAGACAGAGAAAGAGAGAGAGACAGGAGCCAGTCCGGCGGGACGACCACAGAAATTTGACTCCGCTTCCTGAGTCAGGAAGAAACACAGCAGTGATTCTAATAGTGTGTTTTAGTGTGTGTGTTTTTAGTGTGTGTGTGTGTGTATGTTTTAGTGTGTGTGTGTGTGTGTGTGTGTACTAACACACATCTAAATTAGTTTTTTCTCAGTAACGTAGGTATAATCATCACAGGTTCAGATGTCTGTTACATAGACGGGTAAATATCCCGAGTGAAGAGGTTTAGTGAGATTGACAGCAAATGGGATTAAACTCGCACTTCCTCTGAGCTCGGCCCGGACTGACCGCCGGCCACCACGCAGATCTGCTTTACACACAACCACACGCCAATCAGCTGGAAACCAGTTGCTAAGTGCTGAAAATACATGACAAGATCCCAAACTACAGCGCATCATGGATACCTTCAGTCTCCTCTAGTCTCATGTCCTGATCATATGAAGCTGAAGTCTTTTGGGTTTGTATGGAATAAATGTGTAACACCAGGATTTTTAAATACACACACACATGATGGATACACACTTTACATTTCTTCACCTTGGTGTAAAGCCTGGGGACAAACTGACCACAAAGCAACTTAGTTAAATGGACAAGTGTAAGGATTTGAGCGAGTTTGACGAAGGGACAAATTGTGATGGCTAGACCACTGGATCAGAGCATCTCCAAAACTGCAGCTCTTGTGGGGTGTTCCCGGTCTGCAGTGGTCAGTATCTATCAAAAGTGGAACAAGGAAGGAACAGTGGTAACCCGGGGCGACAAGGTCATGGGTGGTCAAGGCTCATTGATGTACATGGGGAGTGAAGACTGGCCCGTGTGATCCGATCCAACAGATGAGCTACTGTTGCTCAAATTGCTGAAGAAGTTAATGATAGAAAGGTGTCAGAATACACAGTGCAGGACGGGTCAGGGCTGTTTTAGCAGCACCAACACAATGTTAGGCAGGTGGTCATACCTGGACGGTGTCTGTTCTTGAGAAAGGTCAGCAGCGATGTTTTATGATCATGTTACCAGAAATCGAGTCATCTGTGTCCCGGTGTGTCCTGAGTCATAAGCAGTGTCCACTCTAAAGTGATTCACTTCACATTCAGAGCTAGAGAGCTGATTGAGACACAGGCGTAGATTCCACCAACAGAATGAACCTTTGAACACCATCGAAATGAACTCTCTGCATGGTCTCAACAGAGGAGAACCCGACAGAATATACCAGAAATGGATTTAAGCACATGGCTTCGATATTTTTTGACAAAACAGTGTTATCTCAGCTAAACTATTATCTAGTTATTTTAGAAAGAAACACTCTAGCTTTTATACTAAAATATGTCTTATGGAATACAGCTGCTGTGTTATCACAGAGTTTAATTCAAAACTGATGGACTACAGGAAGAAGTCTGATGTTGGACATCTGCAGTGTCAATCAAATGGTTCCTTCTTGTGAAAGTAGACAGATCTTGGTCAGGGTCAGTGTTGAAAAGTGCCAGACTCTCTCTCTATAGCGAAAGCCTAGACCGAGCAGCGTGTACTTTCCGTACGAATCCCGGATTTCCAGGCCATGTTGATCTCCTCGTCCGATTCTTTCAGTAGCATCCAGCTGCCCACTGGACCGTAAACAAGACAAGACCTGACACTCAGAATGCTTCGGAAAAAGCTTGGCTTTAAAGCAAGGAAATAAACAGCAGCATGAGTGTCTCCTGGCCCCGAGGTCAAGCCTTGCCGATTTCATTCAAACTCACCACACTATTAACCTGCTCGCATTTCTCCAGCCCATGTCTCACAGACGCATTTCAGTAACGCAGCACAGGATACGGTTTCACACGCGAGAAGCGGCTAAGCGCAAACCATTTCCTCTTACAACCGCTCGCTTCAGTTATTACGCAAATTCACGAGCAGGGTCGTTTGAGGAGAAGGTCTGCATAAGACTTTTTACACTTTTGGGTATATTGAGGACAGAGAAAAAGTGTGATATTTCACAGAAAAGTTCTCTGTCAAATCCTCAGCACTCCGCTTGGCAGGACGCGATCGGCTCTGGACGCTGAAACTCACGAAAGTTGGCGCTGGACGCTGCCAAGTTCCATTAACAGAGGCTCGTTACGGGCAGACAGAAATCGATCGAGAAAAGTATTTAAGAAGAAATTACGACGGAGGTTTAATGTTCACGGGTGAAGACCAGCACCGGAGTGTGTGACATGCCGTGAAGGCTCCATTCACCGGCTCCATTCAACGGCTCCATTCACTGTCTCAAGGCCTTCGAACCCAAAGATGGCGCTGTGTTTGTGTTTCGTCTCACCTCAACAGGTCTGACCCGGATCGCTTTGTCTGAGAGTCTGACCACAGGTGGAAGGCAACACATTCCGTCTTGTGCCAAGTGGCGGTTAACGGAGCGGACGAATCTAACCCGCAGCCTGCGGGATCGCGTTCATCATCTCAGCTTAGCTGCTCGCGTTCCTCTCTCATGCTTTTACTATTCAAACGGAGTCGACCTTCCTGGACGTCTCCTAATTTGTCCATTCTCTTTATCCACTGTGAAAGCAATATCTCCAGTTTAAGATCCACATTTGGCAGACGCCCTTATCCAGGGTGACTTACATTTATATCTCAATTCATACAGCTGAGCAAATGAAGAGGGATGTGGTAGCTTAGTGGTCAAGGTGTTGGATCAGAAGGTTGTGAGTTCAAATCTCAGGTCCACCAAATTTCCCCTGCTGGGCGCCTGAGCAAGGCTGTTAGCCCTCAGGCAATCAGTTGTATAAAATAAGATAAAATGTAAGTCGCTCTGGATAAAGCCATCTTCCAAATACCAGTGATGCAAATGTTGAAGGTTAAGGGCTTTGCTAAGGTGGCCAGCAGTGCCAGCTTGTTGGACCTGGGTTCTTGTGATCAGTAGTCCAACATCTTAACCACTAAAGTTCCACCTGCTCAAAACCTACAAATGAAACATGAAGGAAGTTTTGCTTATGACTAGCTGTTTGGAAATAAACTAGAGATGTAAAGGTAACACACGTTAAATATATTTCCCTGTGTCATTATAAACTAAACAGAATCCTGGGTTTATGTAGTTTCACACTGCTCATACCTGGGATTAACATTCAATCCTGGCACTTCATAATCTGACCTTTCACACTCTACATTCCTAAACCCGGGATTCTTCTTCTTTTCTTGTTGTGTAGTTCTCATCAGATCGTTCCTTCATCGAAATCCATCTAACACTAAGTGTAATTCCGCCTTGCTACAGCGCACACTTCCATGATGTTTCACGTTTTTCCGGCTTGACTTTATCAGCCGAGTCTATCTTCTCAATGTAATGGAATTATTAGCATCATCGCGCTGAATTCTTGATGATCCCGGTCATGCTGACGGTAGCTCGATGTTTGTGTACTATCTGGAGGTGAAGCCAGCGAGGAAAGCTGTAAAAGTTTTATGATGTCCAGTATAAATCAGTTTTTAGAGTTACTGTAGGACAGAAAGCATGACTCATACTCATAGGGAGGTGTGTGATTTGTTTTTCCGGCATAAAAACCTCTCAGCTCTCACTCATGACACGGTTTTACAAGCATTCTCTCGTTAAAAGAAAAGATCTACATGAACTGAATAAATAATGTTCCAATGTTCTAAGATAAATATACGACCTGTATGTAAGATGAAGTGCTAAGGTTAAAGTTAATCTGAAGCCTGATGAAGAAAGTTCGACGGTTTTTTTTGGTTGGTTTGATGAATGAGAGTGAACAATGGCTTGTTTAGTCTGTACAAGTGCCTCATTGTGACTATTTAGTGCCTTTGAGTATTTGTTAGAGGGACTTCAATGTTAACTATGTATTGTTTGCTTATGTCTGGATGAAGTGACAGCGGTGGCACTTGTGTGATTGTGACGATCGTCAGGAGTCTGCTTCGTCTACCAAAAAAAAATGGACCATTAAGTAAATCTAAATTAATATTATTAATTAATAACTGTGCAGTGATGGAAAGAAATTCTTTTTTATTATTAATAAAATTTATTTCTTTTTATTTATTATTTAATTTATTTTTTTATTCTTTTTTTATTATATCTTTCCTCTAAAAATATGAAATAAAGACTAACGTGAAGCCAGAATTGATCATTTACTCTAATGCCCAGAATTTTATTTATTTTTTTACCACAATTTTGCCACCAAAATCACTACAAATTTGTATTTATTTTAAATGAAAAACTAAATGTAAATGTACTTCTTATCCTGTTCTAGTTACATTTATTGCACTGGAATGTTACTTAGTTCCTTTTTTAATTACATTCTGAAATTAATAATGAAAACGTTGATCATTTTAGTGTAGAACTCATGTATAAAGTATTAAATAAAGAACTGTACTGTTGCATATGCAATAAAAACACTACAGGACATTATTATTAAAATAAAATATTTAGAATAAAAAATAATGTCACTATTATTTTTAAAAAATAATGAAATTAATTAATAATAAATAAAGAACTGTACTGTTGCATATGCAATAAAAACACTACAGGAGGTTATTACTAAAATAAAATATTTAGAATAAAAAATAATGTCACTATTATTTAAATAAAATAAAATTAAATAAAGTAAAATTCAATTAAATTAATAATAAATAATGAACTGTACTGTAAAATATTTAGAATAAAATAAAATTAAAATAAAAACTATTATTTAAATGAATTACATTAAATTTAATTAAATTACATTTATTTTTAATTTTGCAGCATAGTGATATTTCACTATAATGGCAAAACGTTTTATAACACAAGAATGTCGTCACTGAATTCACTGTAGTTAAGTTCCAATTCAATTATTTTCAATTCTTGGTTTTTCTTTGTTTAAGTAATTTTGAAGTATAATTAAACTATTTGTTTTTTGGTCATTTTAGTGTGGTCATTTTAGCTTGCGGACTTACTGATATACGGGAAAACCCGCGACTGAGGCGGGAGTGTGGCGTGGTTGGACGTGGCATTTGTTTTAAAAAAAAATACATATAATTTTACATTTTATATATAAAATTATAAGTTTATTGTTGCCCGATACTGGTCTGCAGCCCGGTGGTTGGGGATCCCTGTAATAAACACTCAGGCACATGACGTTATTGGATATCAATCAACTTCAGGTCGCTTCTTCCTGTTTTTTCTTTCCCACAAACGTGATCTTTCGAGACATTGTTCCCGAGCACAAGTCACTCGTTCATTTCTCTTCATTCACTCAAATAAAAAATGTCATGTACGAGTCATGTTAGATAAACATCCATTTTAACAGCCACCATTTAGTCAGATAACAGTCTCTTGTGTTCAAAGAGCCTCTTTGTAGATAGTTAAGTAACCAGGAATCACAAAACAATGCCAAAGGGGAACCATTACTCCGTCTGTGCCCTGACAATTTTCCTCGATTTGGCTCTTTTATAAAATTAAAGTGTGTTCCCAGCCCTGGATATCTGTTTATTTCCAGTGCTGTGGTCCTAAGCCTTGAGAAGAATGCGAGGCATGATGACGCATGATGCTCGGTCTGATAAGGAGGAGCAGCGTGTGTGTGTGTGTGTGTGTGTGTGTGTGTAGTAAAAACGCAGAGGAAGAAGCACGCGAGGCAGCGACTTCTCCATGTTGAAAACAAACAAGCATGCATGTTCTAAGTGCCCTCATTAGTGTTGGAGGGGGTTTTTTTTCTCCCCCTCTACAATCATCATGTGTGTGGTCGTCTGAATATCTGCTTCTCTTTGATTCATTTGTCTTCTATGCGAAACTGGATAAAGTATTTCAAACATGCATGTGTGTGTGTGTGTGTGTGTGAGAGCACATGTTTGTGAGCAGCGCAGGGAGTTAGTCGGTGTGGTTAGCTCCCTGATTGCCGGTGCTCGGCTCCCCACATGAAAGCAGGCCTCCTCCTCAGGGGAAGGGATTCCTGGCTACTCTGCAAATGAGGAATAAAAGGGATGGGGTTTTAGGGAGGAGGAGGAAGAGGAGGAAGGAGAGGGGGTGGGATAGACGAGTTAATACGAGAGGGAGCGGTCGCGATCTGACTCCCAGGCCCTTCCTGGCGCTCATCCAAACCGTAACACGTTGCAGAGTGAAGACTAGACAATCTCTGCACCTAGTCCACTCCTTCAGGTTCTCACTCCTGCCCCTTCTTCTTTTGGTTAATTGAGAAGACAAATGAATCTTTCAGTGGCCACTACAGCGCTGCTATACATCAGTCACGACAATGTTAGCTTTATTAAGGAGGTCTGGCGCTGAGCTGAGCCATATGTTAGCCTCTGCCCCCTAAGCACGCACAGCCTCACCTCCACACCGGCGTAATAGCCAGAGTAATTGCCCGCCGTTTTATTATTAAATGTAATTTGCGCTCTAATGGAATCGGTTCAACGGTCTTCTTGTCTTCGCTGGACCCGACGCACCGCTCCGGGAACACGTGGCAGGAAGTAATTACGCGAGAATTTTGTATTACCTTCATGTTTTATTATATAACGTCATTAGGATACATGACAAATTCATGTAATGAGCCGAGACTTTACATTCCACTCCATCATCCTGATCTACAGACTGGGAAATTAACGCTTAGTGCGCATACACTTTTTACTCTCACACACAAACACACACACACACACACACACTTACTCACAAACTCTCTCTCTCTCTCTCACACACACACACACACACTTACTCACAAACTCTCTCTCTCTCTCTCACACACACACACACACTTACTCACAAGCTCTCACTCTCTCTCTCTCTCTCTCTCTCTCTCTCACAGACACCCACACACACACAGGGTCAAAATCTTTCTTTCACACACACACACACACACACAGTTACAAACTCTCTCTCTCTCACACACACACACATGATCACAAGCTCTCTCGCAAAAACATACACACACTCACTCGCACACAAACACACACACGTACACACACACACACACACAATATCTCTCTCTCTCTCTCTCTCTCTCTCTCTCTCACACACACACACACACACACACACGTGGACACACACAAAGTCAAAAACTCTCTCATACAAACACACACACACTTACTAACAAACTCCCTCTGACTCACACACTCACACACACACACATACTGATAAACTCTCTCTCTCTCTCTCTCTCTCTCTCTCACGCACACACACACACACACAATCACAAACTCTTTCTCTCTCTCTCCCTCTCTCATTCTATCTCTCTCTCCCTCACACACACACACTTTCACTCATTATAATATTATAATTATTTATTATGTATACACATTCAGGAACAGTTACCTGAGTAAAATGAGTGAAACAGGAAATAAATAGCTTGCAAATGCACCTTAAAAGTCTACAGACATCAGCCATGTGTGCTAGAACGCTGCTTATAACCTAGCAAGAAAGCTAGCTCTCTCTAGAATTGCAGCTAATTCTTGCTAATGAATCCTACTATGCTAATGAGCGCTGGTGTGCTAACTATGCATGAAGAAAAGCAAATGTAGCAAAGCTAACAAAATCAATTCAGGTAGACCAAACAGATATCGCTGGATTAATGAGCTAAAAGTGTCACTAAAATTAGCTCAATTAGCTCACTCAGGTAATGCTGCTAATGTTGCCGCTGTTTTCAGTGCTCATGAAGGACAAACTTGGCCAAATTCATGCTAAGTGCTTTGTCTTTGTGAGAAAATAAAACATACTTTTCTTCAGAAATAATAATAGTTCTAACAACTTGTGAGCTAGTGTTGAGTAACCAGCTAGCTAGCTAGGTTTGCTCAGTGTTGTTACATTAACTAGGCAAACCTCTTCTTGTAAGCTAGCTAGCAAGCGAAATGAGCTAACTCTAAAGTACTTCAAGCTACTGAATGATGGTTGTACTTCAGACTAGCTCACAGGCTATGAGTACGAGACTAAATAAAACATAGCTGCTAATTAGAATAACTTAAGATAATGATACCTGTTGCTGTAAATAAACACACTAATTGGGCCTGATGCTAACTAATAATAAATCATGTTCAACTAGCACATTTTGTTCTCTTGTAATGTTGCTAATATAATGAGCTGGGCTTGGAAAAGCTAGGCTAATAACATTATAATGTTAATTGTGTTATGTATGTACCTGAGGTTAGCTAGCAAACAAATGATTCTAGCGTTTTGTTTTGTATTTTCTAACAACAGCTCCATTTTTACCCGTCGCCCCTTTAATTCTGAACGTTAGCCTAGCTTGTGCATGTTTTCGTCTTGTCTAGCTGTAATCAGACGAGTGGGAGAGGGAGAAATACGGAGAAATAAGGCTAAGATTTATGGATGGATGCTGAAGTCAGCATGCTCTTATCGTAATCTTTAAGCCTGAAAAAGCAACAGTGTGGTCACCAGGCTCTCGCTCCACCCATCCATCCAGCCTTGTTCAAACAGTCCAGATAACATCTGCCTTCAACATGAGCTTCTCTGTTACCACAACATTCAGTCTCCTGGATAAAACTTCACTCCTCCTGACAACAGCAGCTCAGCGAATACCACAGAGCAAGCAGGGAAGTCTTTCCAGAGACTTAGCAACCCTGAGGATTTTTTTTTGGTACATGCCTCACAATTAACTCACATTATTAGCCTAGTTTTTGCTATAAAGATATGAGTGAATGAGTTGTGCTAACCGCTAACCGTCAATTTCCCTGTCTGTACATCAGTTCGGTATATTAGCAACAGTACTAGAGTTATCAAAGCTAGCTAAGGGTAATTATATTATACTTTAATTATACTTCCAACAAATTCTGATAGCTGAAACTCATATAAAATCCTTCAAAAGAGGATTGTGGACTGTGATAGCTTAGTGGTTAAGGCTACTGATCGGAAGGTTCAAATCCTAGGTCCACCAAGCGGCCACTGCTGGGCCCCTGAGCAAGGCCCATAACCCTGAATAAAATGAGATAAATTGTAAGTCACTCTGGATAAGAGCATTTGCCAAATGCCAGAAATGTAAATACTGACAGAAAGTGTTAATTATACATTAGCGTCGATGGCAACACCGTCAAAGATATATGTTAACCAAAATGTTGACCAAAAATGTAAAAAAAATGACCGAACCAACATTTCCTGACAGAATGTGTTTTCATATCAATAAATAACGGTTATAATTTGTCCGAAAGTCGACTGAACAAGTTCCAATTGCTATGGATACACTAACGTATGCTGTCAGTTACAGAAAATGTATCGAGAGCAATCGTCTGACGGATCAGACTCGAGAATTGAATCAAAGTGTAATAAGGAGCTAATATTGTTTTGCCAGCTCATACAGCAATTCCCGATAAGATGTTTTAGTCATGGGGTTAGCATTTAGAACCGGGTTTGTTGAATAAGAATTTGCTGTATGTGGCTGGATTTTTGGCAAACTAGCATACCAAACTCAAATTTCCACAATTTCCTCATCAGTCCAGATTGAGCAACGTCACCGGGTCATTGTTGTTTGAACACTGAAGTCCAAACAATACCACCGAAAGCCGGAGAGATGGATACAGTGTGTAAAACATTATGGAGGTCCGACGTGCCTCGAGTCACAGATTCTGCAACTGTCATGTGAATACTATAACTCCTCTGTCCTTTAACAGCCAAGGCAAGAGGTCAGCATGCTAGAGAGAAACAGAGATCCCCAGGCCATGTGAGAAAAAGTACAGAAGGATGATGCATGGATTCAGATGAAGTGCAGATTTGAAGGCAACACTTCTGACAAGTTTATCAGTGCTATTTTTGGAGCTGCTTCTGCTATTAAGCACGCATAAAGACAGAAGAAGCAGTGCTGCTGCTATGCATTTGTTTTTTTCTGCGATGGCTAATACTTCCTGATTGCTCTGTCCTTGCCCTGGAGAGCATGATCACTGGAGAACTGGAGTCATGGCTCCGACTGTTGCTGTGGAAGCCGGATACACCAGCACATTTGCACAAGGGCCAGAGATCTTCCAGCTATCCATGGAGGTCACTTCACCCCTCCTTATGCTCCTCATCTCTCACTCCCATCAAGCCTCCCTGGAAGTCGTTCTATTTCTCAGTCCCTTTTAATTTCTCCTCCCCCTTCCATATCTGTCCGTCTTCTCCTCGTTTCCTTCTTCTTAATTTCTACAGAGCCTGTGACGCTGGTCTGAGCGTCGTGGGAAGCGGGACAGGGGTTTTTCTGAGTAGCTCATAAAAAGACCCCATGCCTGCTCATCTCAGCGTCTCCGTTGCATCCAGCATGCCGATGCTCTGAGACGGACAATCCCTCTCATGTTGCGCCAAGCCGGAGAAATTATGCATTCTGCTTTTGTTTTTTTGTGTGTTTTTTTTGTTGTTTTCTCACAGCAGCCTCCTAGCAACACATTTCCCCGAAAGCCTCCGACTGAAGTATTCTCTGGAGATGCTTCAACTGAGGACAAGCACCACACGCCCACTCCTTGGAGTTCCTTAGAGGTCATATTTTGCTACACTGCTAAAGTGAAACAGCACAGGCGCAGAAATGTTCAGGACTGCAATGTGGCAGGCAATGCAGGCAAGTCCAGTGATTGTAGGGTGAAGTCCAAGCCAAATTTGGTCATGCTAATCTACTCGGCTCAGAGGGTCAGAAAGACAGAGTTGTGGGTACACCCATCTTCTCAGGAGGACGCAGCTGGGAGAGTTAATGAAGACATGTAGTGATGACATTGTCAAGAACCAAGCCACCACAATTTGTCTGGGATTCTTGACCAAGAACCCAATGGTTCTGTTCGTCTCCTACTGTGTTCCCCAGTGTACCCCTAAAGCTGTCAGAGTCTCCCAAGTCTGAGCATGCTGACATTTAGTTTTTACACTAGAAAAACTTTGAGGCTCAGGCTATTCCCAGCAGCCTGTGAACCCAGGCCAAGGTTTTTATCACTGGGCTCCAACAAGACCATGGAGTCCCTCCTCCTCCTCCCCACAGGGAGAGCTGGAGGAAGTCGTAGGATGATAAAAATGGGCTATTAGAAGGCCTGCACAGGCCCCATGGGTTCATTAAACTCCCTTAATCTCACATATCAGGGCACTGGCCATCTCAAATTGTGCCTCGCCTATAGCATGGAGAATGAGAGGGGCACTGCTAGGATCCTTAACAAAAAAAAATGCAGCCCTATTACCAATGCATTTCCTTTCAGACATTCAGAATGCAGAAATACAGTGTAGGAATTTTCCATGCGAGACACACAATTGGGAATTGGTGGCTAAAGAGAATACCTTTCAGTCTTAATCATATGTGTGTAGGGGGGGGTCTTAGTTGGCCAAGATTCTCATGTAAAATAAGCTTTATGAAGAAATTTCCTGAGGGCCTAAAAGCCTTTACAGTATAAAGGGATCATGGTTATTGAAAACATAAGCACAAAACCTAACAGAATGCCAACATGTTAGAGACCCAGCAGTGGCATGAGAGCAGATATGTGGGGGAGTGAGAAAGAGGAGAAGACCAAGGCAGCAAGTTAGAGTAAGAGAAAGAAAGATCATTTAGATAGATATGTCTGGCCTAAAAATAACATAAATCTCTGACGCCTTGTCTCTGCTCAGCACTTAGACCAGCATTCATCCCCCCCCCCCCGAAGGTTGTGAGATTTAGGGGCAGATGAACAAGGCCACCACTTCATCAAGTCTCTCTGTCCTTCTCTGCATACACATGAAAACTACACTGTTCTGCTTCTTAAGATTCACTGGCATCACTTTCATAAGCCAGAGACTGTGGGTTCGAGTTCCATCTGGGGTGAGTTCACATTTAGGGGCAGTGGTGGCTTGAATGATTAAGGTGCTGGGTTGTTGAGGTTCACGCCCCTGCACCACCAAGCTGCCACTGTTGGGCCGTTGAGCAAGGACCTTAACCATACCTGCTGCAGGGTTGTTGTATTATGGCTGACTCTGTGCCCTGACCCCAACTTCCTAACAAACTGGGATATGCAAAGCATTTCTTTCAAATAAAAACTGATATCATTTACTTTCTCTTTTGCACCAATGATCTGCATTAAAACACTATCTATCTATCTATCTATCTATCTATCTATCTATCTATCTATCTATCTATCTATCTATCTATCTATCTATCTATCTATCTATCTAAGAAACACATGAGAACTGAGGGCAAGCAGCCTTTAATATCACATACACTACAGCAAAGTGAAATTCTTTTCTTTGCATATCCCAGCTGATGAAGTCAGAGCGCAGGGGCAGCTATGATACATGTATAGTTTTATAAGTCTTCCAACTGCAGATTGAAACGGATGAATTCTAAAACAATATTTTCTCACAAAACTTTAAAAGCATGTTTTCATTTCTGTAATGCACCATAAAATTCTTTCTAAAATCACATTTATGTCACAGAGATGATCTTCACTGTTGTACTGTGTTGTTGATGTTTTAACCTAAAAGTAAAAAGGTTTCTAGCACTCGCTATAAGGTTCTTAATTTCATCCTTTCCTTTGGGGAAATCTTCGAATGTTTATGTAGAATTATAAAACAGAGGATATGAGGTTTAAATAAAAAAGTTACAAGTAAAACTTTTACCGAAAAAGTTTGCCTTCAACATACAGAAAAGGCTTGATGAAGGATTTGTTTGAAAAGTGTGATGTAGCCTATTTTTCTCTTTTAAAATTAATTTTAGTACTAAAATGAGAAGTGTCTAACTCCTAAAATGTGAAGATAACATGCAAGTTAATTCTTAAAGTTTAAAAAACATTGCCTCTAATATTCCCAGCGCTGGCGTGATGGCTTGATATGCTGCAGATCTTTTCTTAACACCCCCCAGGCCATGTGCTGAGTGGCCTCCCCGATGGACTGAGTGCTTAATGACAGGGCTCTGACATTCCTGACGAGGGCCTGAGTGAGCAGACTAATTAGATCTGTGTTCTCTGAATTGGTCTTATCCTCCTCACACTAGCGGCCAATACATCAGACCACTGGCTCAAGACACGGCAGCTACCAGGCTTATCACACAACACTCAATAACACTGATAGAGCGCAGCCCTGCTGTTGGCTCACGTCGACAAGGGGGGTTACGGGGGAGGTGAGGAGTTGGGGTCAGAGGTCAAAGGCTGAGGCGGTGCTGGTGGCCTTCTGACACCCTCCAAAACACTGATAGGATGGATAAGATCTATAGATAGCTATAGATACTGAATAAATCTAAGGGAGAAATGCCTTGAGTCCAGGACCAAGCAATGAAGACGGCAGGAAGACACAAGCTATAAACTTATAGCGGAACCTCTGCATACGAATGCCCTACCTTACAAATGTTTGACTTAAGAATTGAAATTTTGTGAGAAATTTGCATCGGCATATAAATCATTTTCAGCATACAAACGGACCAAACCAAAACAAATGGTGGCTAAGTTGCGCGTATGTCCAGGAGCCGTTTGAAACTTGTTAGCATCAGTGGAAAGCCAAGAGAAGATTTTTTTCCAGTCAGTGAAAGCTGTTTGGAAAGAGTCAACCCACGATACCGACATCGCCTTCAACATGTGTTCAAAAGCTAGGTGATTTTTCGGGTGTTTTTTTGTTAACAGATTGGTGGCGTGGGCGGTCTGTTCTAGTTTTAGCCCTAGCTTGGTGGCACGACTTCCTGTGAGGACCCTTGACATGGAATGCTTGGCTTGGGTCAGTTCTTTGTAAGCAGCCATACAGTTTACATACGCTTCATATTGGTCATATTGGTTATATTTTTGGGAGGCTGGAACGGATTATCTGCATTTACATTATTTCTTATGAGAAAATTTGTTTCGCAATACACATTTCTACCTTAAGAACTCGCCTCCAGAACGAATTCAATTCATATGCCGAGGTTCCACTGTACTTTGGTAAGTAGGTTCCAACTGTTTGGAAAGAAACAACCTCCTAAAACAAAATATTATTAGGTGCTTATTAATAATTTGTGGAAATATTTTACAGTTTACTCAGTTGGCATGACACAAGCTTTCCAGAAAGTTCCACAGGGCATCTGGTTGAACTCCAGTGATGAATCTGAAGATGAGGTGCTACAGAAGATCAGGAGTTGAATGTAGTTATGCTCAGCAAGCAGGCTTCTATTTACAGTCGTATTTGTTGAATAGTGAAAAAATACTAATTCGTAACTGCCCTGGCTCTAGGCTCCACCCACTTTCCGAGCAATAAACAAGCACAAACAGGTCTTTTCTTGAAGCTTTACTTCAACCCAAAAAATAATCATTATAAATGAAGGCTTTCACTTTGACCCAGGTAAAGAATTTACATAAATAAGAATCCTCACTTAATTTTTCCATCTCTGGACCTGGCACATCTGTAGTTACTGCAGATTCTTCCATAAACCTGTGGTGACTCACCCAACTTGTGTAATACCTCTGAAAGCTTATTCCTTATCTCCTCATCATCTGTCCACCCAAAAAGTTCTGTAGCAGCTTCATTCCTCATTATTGAGCAATCATTTTCGGTGGAATGTTTAGAGAAAAATCTACTCAAACTTCAAATTTATTTTAAAATGTTCTTTGGTGGATCAGTAAATCAGACTCTTTTTGACTGAAGACCAAGGTTCCTGGACTTCTTCTTGATCTTGATCTGGATTTCCAGCTCCCTGTAAGACTATTTAGTGGAATAAAAACAAATGTTTCAAAGTTTTTTGCTTGGAATAACATCCAAATGAGCTGAGAAATATCTGTAATGGTTCATTTGATGTGTGGTGCAATGGTGAAGAACTTCAGACTGAATCATTTTGTGCAGATTCTTGTCTACACAGTTAGTTTCTTGAGTTTTTGAGAGCGGCTAGTGTTGCAGTCTCAAAGCTCCAGGGTTCCCGGTTTAATCCTGAGCTCAGTTTGCAGTCTTTGTTGATTTTCATACATTCTCCTCATGTCTACTTGGGGTTTCTCCAGGTTCTCTAATTTCTTCCCACCTCATAAAACTGAAAAATGTTGTAGGTGGATTAGTGACTTTAACTTGCCCCTAGGTGTGAATTGAGTGTATGAGTGTATACGTGCAAGGACTGGCATCCCATCCAGGGTGCATTCCCAAGGAAATTGCTATAGAGCAACCCTAGCCAGGATTCTCCCCTCTGAAGAACCTTGCACTTTCTTATCAGCAAATCTTCCCAAATCTTTCCGATTAAATATCTTCTGTTCTCCAGCGTCGGGTGTAGGAACATCTGGCTGGATCTCAGAACAGGTACGAACATCTGGAAGTGTGCAGCTGAAAAGCTGGTGACAACCCCACACACATTACATCGGTGTGAGTAATAATGTTCTCGAAGTGCTTTACACTCCTCTAAATCAGCTCCAATCACCTGCGCTGTCAGGCAGGCCCGAGCATTAGAGCTGCATTAGGAGCAAATCCTTATCTGAACCCAAAGTAAGCAGAAAAGTGCCTGGAAAGTAAACAGCTCAAATCAGCCTGCACCACACACACACACACACACACACACAAATAAATCACGTTTCTGATTTTGTGCTACTCCAACCTGCAGGACAGAAGCACAGAGTAAACAGACTCACTTCATTTGCACAAGGAAGATCTTGTGAAGCCAAAAAAATGACACTTCTACACTTTGCAGAAGATTTTCTACAACAAAATGATGTTAAAAAGCTTGTTTTCCCGAAATATTTTTGGCATCAGGATAACGAACGCAAACGTTTCCCCTTGACGTTGTGAAGCAAACGTTTGTTACGCAGTGTTTGTTGAACGTTGCATAACAGTTGGCAGTGCAATGTTTCTGACTTTAGGGTTTGATCCTGGACTACTTTTCTGAGCACAGAGTGTTTAGAACTGAGGGCATGAAACCCGGTCAGAGCCTACGGGTAGCTATGATACAGTGCCCCTGGAGCAGAGAGGGTTAAGGGCCTTGCTCAATTGCCCAATAGTGGAGTTTGGTGGTGCTGGGGCTTGAATCCCAAACCTCCGATCAACAACCCAGAGCCTTAACCACTTGAGCCACCACTGCCCCCTTCGGTTCATACCTGTTTGGTTCTTGGTACTTGGTTCGCTTGGTTTCTGAGTTCTGGTGCAGACCAAAGAACAACTGAACTTCAGCTAAACCGTAATGTGGTCCACATTCTGGTGTGGAAGGGATTGGTTCAGCTTACATTTACATTTCAGACGCCCTTATCCAGAGCAAACATCATTTACAAAAATGTCCATCTCCATGGTCAGAAATCTTCATACTGTATATATGAGTTTCTTGTTTGCTGGTTTTCCTGATAAACAACAACAAAAACAGGACAGAAGCACAGAGTAAACAGACTCGCTTCATTTGCTCAAGGAAGATCTGAGAAGCCAAAAAAATGACACTTCTACACTTTGCAGATTTTCTACAACTAATTGCTAAAAGAGGACGTTAAAAAGCTAGTTTTGCCGAAAAAATATTTTTTGGCATCAGGATAACGAACGCAAACGTTTCTCAAACTCGACCTCAGGTTCAGAAAGATCCGCTGGTCACTGGTTGTTTTTTTGCACCAAATCATAAAATGCAATTTAAACAAACACACAAAGCTAAATTTTTCAAAAAACCTGTGTGCACTATTCATGTTTCAGGAGGCAGTTTTTAATCTGATCGTAAGCCCCGCCCCTAATCAGGTCAGAATCGGTGTTTAGTGTGAATTTGGAGAAATAAATGTCAAAAAACGTAACATTTCTGAATGTTTTTACGATGTTCTCTGTACAAACTACTTTAAATTCTGTAAATATTAATTAGTTTATTATATTAGTTTTATCCCTTTTGTCCATTAATGAGACAATAAAAAGGTCACTTGGTCAGTTATGAGTGTTTATGAGTTACGAGTAACTTAAATAAACATATATCAATGATGAAAATAGCTTTAAAATAGTTTAAGTTAAAATAGTTTTAATGTTTAAAGTGTTGTTTTGTTTGTTGTTGTCTCTCGTTCTCTCTCTCTCTCTCTCTCTCTCTTCCAATCTCTCTCTCGTTCGCTCTCTCTCTTCCAATCTCTCTCTCGTTCTCTCTCTCTCTCTCTTCCAATCTCTCTCTTGTTCTCTCTCTCTCTCTCTCTCTCTCTCTCTCTCTCGTTCTCTCTCTCTCTTCCAATCTCTCTCTCATTCTCTCTCTCTCTTCCAATCTCTCTCTCATTCTCTCTCTCTCTCTCTCTTCCAATCTCTCTCTTGTTCTCTCTCTCTCTCGTTCTCTCTCTCTCTTCCAATCTCTCTCTCGTTCTCTCTCCCTCTTCCAATCTCTTTCTCTCTCTCTCTCTCTCTCTCTCTCTCTCTCTCTCTCTCTCTTCCAATCTCTCTCTCTCTCTCTCTCTCTCTCTCTCTCTCTCTCTCTCTCTCTCTCTCTCTCTCTCTTCCAATCTCTCTCTCATTCTCTCTCTCTCTTCCAATCTCTCTCTCATTCTCTCTCTCTCTCTCTCTCTCTCTCTTCCAATCTCTCTCTTGTTCTCTCTCTCTCTCGTTCTCTCTCTCTCTTCCAATCTCTCTCTCGTTCTCTCTCCCTCTTCCAATCTCTTTCTCTCTCTCTCTCTCTCTTTCTCTCTTCCAATCTCTCTCTCTCTCTCTCTCTCTCTCTCTCTTCCAATCTCTCTCTCTCTCATTCTCGTTCTCTCTCTCTCTCTCTCATTCTTTCTCTCTCTTGTTCTCTCTCTCTCTCTCTCTTCCAATCTCTCTCCCTCCCATTCTCTCTCCCTCTTTCAATCTCTCTCACTCTTCCAATCTCTTTCTCTCTTGTACACTTGTTCTCTCTTTCTCTCTCTCTCTCTCTCTCTCTCTCTAGCTCACATCTCTATATGTGTGTGTGTGTGTGTGGTGGAGGTGAAACAAACACAACATGAGAGAGAACTCCTAACTCCCTGGATTCCTCAGAACACTTTGAGGGTTAGATCTAAGGTCAAATTTCAGGTTAATGTGAATGTGAAAAGGTTGCTATAGCGACGGCTCGTACAAATCGTATGGTGGACCTACAGTACACAGATATTTAAAATCATTTTATCATTGATGTTGTTGACCATCTTGAACATTTAACATTTCTGGAAGGAGTCTCCAGTGTCAGAGTTTATGCTAACATGTAGCATGTTAGCATAACGTGCTATCAATCCTCAAGTGAGATTGAAAACAGAGCTTATGAGCGTGTTTATAAGCTGCTATAATGTAAGAACTCCTTCCGCACGTGTGAAAAGTAACTGTAAATGGATAAAAATAATTTGTTAATAACCGAGAAGTAGTAATTGCAGGCACATTGCTGTGGTGGTAGAGGAATAAAATAAAAGTCCATCTGTTTGAATGGCAACTTCTGCTTTATGATGTCATAACCAGCCGACCAATCGGCTGCTCTGGTTTAAACGCAGACACTGCAGGTGCACACTGCACTTCTTTCTTCTCTTTCTTGCTTCTCCATTACTTTTTTATTTCTTTTTTTTCTTGCTATCAACTACTGTACTCTCAGTCCCTTCATCCTTTCTCTTTCTCTTTTTCTTTCTATCTGTCTTGGTTCATCCTCTGTATCTATCTTCCTTACTTTTTTAAATTCCTTTATTCATGCCATCCCTCCATCCTTTGCAAGAAATTAAAAAATAAAATGCAACAAACTGATTCCTCGATGCAGAAGAAACATGACGCACACGCCATCTGGCTAGCAAGCTAGCGAGACGAGTAGAGAGAGAGAGACAGAAAGAGAGAGACACACACTCAGGGATGGAGTGTGTGTGATGGACAGAGTGTGTGAAGGACAGACCGCCCAGGCTGGGTGTGTACGCAGTGTCCCTGTGTCAGGTCTCAGAGCAGACAGCGCACCTTATAAGGCAGCAGCGGAGTTTAGCACTTGAGCATGGCAGCTGGGATCTCTGCTTAATGCAAACAGGATTACACTGCTCAGTGTACCACACACACACACACACACACACACACACACACACACATACTCACACACACGCGTCGTTTATGTGTGTAAGTGCATACGTATCTCCAATGCTGTAGCTTCCAGACTTGCACAATATCAAACAAGAAGAACTCTCTCTCTCTCTGTCTGTCTCTCTCTCTCTCTTTTTGTCTTCCATTCTCTTTCTCTGTCTTTCTGTCTCTCTCTCTCTCTGTCTCTCTCTCTCTTTCTGACTTCTATTATCTCTCATTCTCTCTCTCTCTCTCTCTCTCTCTCTCTCTCTCTCTCTCTCTCTCTCTCTCTTTCTTCTCTTCCACTCTCTCTCATTCTCTCTCTGTCTCTCTCTCTCCCATTTTCTTTGTATGTTGCTGTTCTATTCTCTATTCCTCTCTCTCTCTCTCTCTCTCTCTCTCTCTCAACTATAGCGTTCTTATTAATCTGTGATGTGTAACACTTAATAAACCAATACCTTTTGACCAATCAGAACGAAGAATAGAGAAAACGCTGTAGCAAAACACTAGTGATTAGCAAAGAGTTACTCACAGCGTGTTATTAAAGGTTTATAAAGCATTATTAGAGCTTTTTTTAAAATTTAAGTACAGAAAGAAATAATCATTTGAAGGCTAAATGATAAAATTAAATTAAAGAAATGAAATATGAAATGCTGATTATCGCATCATTTTGTCTTTCAGTTTTATCTGAAATTTATTCATTAATTATTTTTATTTTATATTAAAAGAGAGAAAAAAGACGGAGTTGGAATAAAACACTGCAGGAGCAGAAAGCTCGCTGGCATGCAGGGGGAAAAAGGGATTTAATGACAAGCCAGATTTCTCTGGTCTTCCTCAATCTATAGAGAGAGAGAGAGAAAGAGAGAGAGATTGTGTGTGTGTGAGAGAGAGAGAGAGAGAGAGAGAGAGAAATCTTCGAGAGCGCTGATTGTAGTGGCTGAACGACCCTCTCCTCCCCATGTGTGTTCCACGTGTTACAGCCACATTCTTACAAATATTTATCCCTAGTGTGAAACACTCTTGATCTCACCATATTGTTTATTTCCCACCACTTCTTCTTCTTCTTCTTCTTCTTCTTCTTCTTCTTCTTTTTCAACCCCTTTTTTTTTCTTCTTTTTTTCAAAGAGCTGTTTTGTATGAGCCCGGAGAGCGAGCCTCGCTGACTTCCATTCGCTCTGATCAGAGCTGACAGGACAGAAAGAGCGACTGGGTTTCAAGGGTGGAGCCTGAAGGGGAGGAAGAGAGAGCGAGGGAGAGCATGAGAAAGGAGGAAAAGACGAGGAAGCGAGGGAGGGCGAAGAGAAGAAGAAGACTGGAGTAGTGTTTGTAGGGAAATACGACAAGGATGTGCTTTATCGTTGTGAGCGAGAGAGGATTTCGTATATTTGAAATATTTTTACACGTTAAAGGGTTTTATTCCTTAAAGCACACGGCTGTTGTGTGTGAGATATGTGTGTGTGTGTGTGAGATGTGTGTGTGTGTGTGTGTGAGATGTGTGTGTGTGTGTGTGTGAGATGTGTGTGAGATGTGTTTCATCTGGTTCTCCGAGCAAAGGGAATATAAATATACAGATATTTGAGTATAATATCACAAATTTTACATTATTTTAACTGTTAAAGAGAGAGAGAGAGAGAGAGAGAGAGAGAGAGAGAGAAAGAGAAAGAAAGAATATAGAAGAGAGAGAATGGAAGAGAGAGAGGGAATGAAGAGAAAGAGAGACAGAGAGAGAGTATAGAAAAGAGAGTGAAAAGAAAAGAGTGAATCGAAGCAAGAGAGAGAGAGAGAGAGAGAGAGAATGAAAGAGAGAGTGAGAGAGAGAGAGAGAGAGAGAGAGAGAGAGAGAGAGAGGAAGAGAGGGATTAGAAAAGAGAAAGACAGAGAGAGTATAGAAAAGAGAGAAAATGGATGCGAGAAAGAGAGTATAGAAGAGAGAGTGAATGAGAGAGAGAGAATGGAAGAGAGAGAAAGAACAAGAGAGAAAAAATATAGAAGAGAGAAAAAGAGAGGGAGAGAGAGAATAGAAGAGAGAGAGAGATCCACAATTTAGAAATTATTAACAGTCGAATCTTACACTTGAATCTTGTTATAGAAATCGGTGGCTTTAATGGAGAAGAAAATTATAATTATATTTATTTAACAATTTTTTTCAGGGTTTTAAACCAGCACTCTGCAGAGTCTTTTTTTAATTTTATTTATTTGTTTGATTTTTCAAGACTTTGGGAAGTTGATTGCACTTTATAAAACGTAAAACATGTCTATTTAAAGCGTCTGAGCGCATCACAGTAATTAAATCCTGCCTTAATGTCCCGATATTTTTGACACTTCAGCCGATATTCTGTACAGAGAACCCCAGATCTTTATCTGGTACGTTGCCTGGCAACCAGAGCTTACTATTAATGCTGTTGTGTATTAATACTGTTTATTGTGAATATTATTAATAATAAACAAAATTATTTACTGTGGTCATAGTTAAAATTGAAACATTTAAACGTCATGTCATAAAGCATGCATAAGGTTTTATAGATATATTATAAATATATTATATGTCTCTATAGAAACACATTAAATTTTAATATGTATTAGACTTTATATGTATTATATATAGTGTTTATAGCACATTATAACACCAGCATGCATCATGGGCAGAGTTCCTTAGATATTGGTAATACAATGTGTTATAAACACTGCTTATAACACATTCTTTTTTTGTTTGTTTGTTTGTTTGTTTGTTTTTCTTTACAATTCTGTATCAGTGTGTAATAAATGTTTAATGCCTGTTAGATATTGGTAATAGAGTGTGTTATGAACACTGCTTATAACACATTCTTTTTGTTTGTTTGTTTTTGTTTTCTTTACAATTCTGTATCAATGTGTAATAAATGTTTAATGCCTTTTAAATTTTTTATGCCTGTTAGATATTGGTAATACAATGTGTTATAATCACTGCTTATAACACCTTCTGTGTTTTTTTGTTTGTTTTGTTTTTCTTTACAATTCTGTATCAATGTATAATAAATGTTTAATGCCTGTTAGATATTGGTAATAGAATGTGTTATAAACACTGCTTATAACACATTCTGGGTTTTTGTTTGTTTGTTTGTTTTCTTTACAATTCTGTGCAATACATGTTTAATGCCTGTTCCTGAAATGTTATAATGACACATATAGTGCCTTACAAATGAATGTACGCATTCTCAGGTTATTAGTGAACACATGGCCTTCATTGTAATTATTTTCCAATGAAGCATTAATTAAAATGTGAGTTTAGGTGTCTCTGGTATTGGTGTTATAACATGTTATTAACGTATTATGCTAATATAATGCAACACTTCATAATGCTTATTATGTCCATTAATGTTTATAACAACGTGTATAGCAGATATAATGAAGTGATATGATGATGTGTTGTGTTTGTAGTTTCATGCCACAGAAAGCGTTACCATGGTAACCTGATACCTTGATAAGAACGATGATGTGTTATGAATGCTATTCTTATTAATGCATTATAAAATAGCTATGAAGTGTTTATAAGTGATAATGTTAGAAAGGTTGGTCTTTCTGTAGAGGTGCCAATAATTTTGCAAAAGTGCACATCGTTTCGTTTTTTGGGTTTTTTTTGTTTTTTTTTCTAGAGAAAATACTACTATTTACTAAGTACATTCTTGTTAGTGGAAAGCTAAAGTATGTCCTTGATCTCTCTGAATGGAAAATCTGAATCACTCTGTATCCTGTTGCCCATTCTACTGAAAGGTGCCAATATTTCCGCAGCTGACTGGATGAATTTGGAATACGAAAAATGATCCAGATCCAGATCCGCATACGAAAAAAAAAATGCTGAAACGTTGAAAAGGGTTGGCAGAAACGTGGAAGCTGTGGTAAACCGTCCCGCTGTGACAAACGGCTGGAGACCAGCGCAGACATGGCGGATGGAGCTGGTGGATGCGTGGAGGAGGAGGAGGACAAGATGTCCACTTGTCTCCTAATCTAGCCAGGTCACTGGAATCAAGCTTGAGGGTGTGTGTGTGTGTGATGTGTGTATGTGGGGGTGTGTGAGAGAGAAGGGAGGGAGGTGGATGAAGAGTGGCGCTTGGGGCTGTGTTTACATGGAGCTGCCTCTCTGTGGAAGGGAAGCAGACCACCGGGTCAGACCCCCCATGGAGGGGACAGAGAGGGACAGCAGCTCCACCAGGCCCGAAAATCCGCTTTTATACGTCAGAGGAAAAGGACAAGGAGTCTAAATACAGATTTGTCAAATCCTGATGATGGCTATGTTTCCATCAGACTCCACAAATCATAAAAAAAAATAAGATTCTATATATCAAATTTAAATAGTTCTAAAATCACTTCGTTTTGAGCTCAAAATATGGGGAACAAATATAAACTATAAAAATATATATATTTAAAAATATTTAAAATATATATATAAATTATACCAAATATAAGGGAACACTTAAATCTCACACTGGACCTTGAATGTATTTTATGTAAATAAAATTAAATGTAATTTATTAAGAACAAAATGGTCAATGGAAACCAGAATCGTCCTCCCACTGAGGGCTGGATTCAAAATCTAAGTAAAATATTGAATTTACAGGCTGATTCAACTTGCATAAATTTCATCACGACAACTCCTAATGTCAGGAGTCAGTAGTGTGTAAGGCTCCCTCATGCCTGTACGCACTTCCCAACAACGTCCAAGCATGCTCCTGATGAGATGCCAAATGGTCTCCTGGGGGATCTCCTCCCAGAGCGGGATCAGGGCAGCTCCTGGAGAGTCTGCCGTGCTACTTGGGATCGGACGCTCTGACTCACAATGTCCCAGAGGTTTTAATTTGGATTCAGGTCTGGGGTCAGTCAATGGCATCAATGCTTTTGTTGGCCAGAAACCTACACACTCTGGCCACAAGACACTGGGAACCCAGAGCCCACTGCAACAATGTAAGGCCTGACAATGGTTCTGAAGATTCATCCTGGTATGTAATGGTACTGTTGGCTAGAGCATGGAGGTTTGTTTGACCCTTCAAGGATCTTCCTCCTCAGACAATCAGTGACCCACTGGATAATGTTGCAGGCAGCATAATGTTCCCCACATCATCTCCAGAATCTTTCACATCTGTCACATGTGCTCATTGTGAACCTGCTCTCATCCGTGAAGAGGTGCCAAATGTGGACCTGCCAATTCTGGAACTCTCTGGCAAGGTTCTTGGCTATGAGCACAGGTCCAACTAGAGGACGTCAGGCCCTCATGCCACATGCGGGCAGTTTGATTAGAATCATGAAAACCAGTAGCTTGCTGGAGGTCATTTTGTAAAGCTCTTGCAATGCTTGTTCTGATTCTCCTCACACAATACTGGTCCTTCTGCTGGGTTGTTGCCCTTTTATGTCCCTGTCCAGCTTTCCTCATCTCCTGGTATCTCCTCCATGCTCTTGAAACTGTGCCGAGAGACACAACCAACCTCCTTGTGAAGACACCATCCTGGAAGAGCTGGATTACCTGTGCAACCTGATTGGGGTGCAGGTACTACCTCATGTCTGATCAAGTAGTGACAAGGATTCTAACCAAACACAAAACTAGAGACAAATCCAACAGGGAAGGATACAGGGAGAGTGAATGTCCAGGACCACCACCTGCAACACTATTCTCTTTGGGAGTTGTCTTGTTTTTGCCTCTCCAGGGCAACTGTTGTCATGTTTATTGCACCAGTTAAGTTGTCTTTATTTGTCACATATACATTACTGCATAGTGAAATTCTGTCTTTTTTTATGTCTTCGCATATCCCATTCTTGAGGGTTGGGGTCAGAGCACAGGGTCAACCATGATCCAGAACCTCTGTAGCAGGGTGAGTTGGGGGCCTTGCTCAAGAGCCCAACAGTGGCAGCTTGGCAGTGCTGGGGCTTGAACCTCGATTTACCGGTGAACGACCCAGAGCCTTAACCAATTGAGCTACCACTGACCCAGATGAAACTGGTTCACAATCACATGCTTCCTAGCATGCGGACAGATCGATATCCCTGAACGTTATATACTATACAGGTTCCCTAACAAAGTACACTTTTTGTAGGAACCCTTAACTAGAATGTTTAAAGAACTTTAGTTTAGACTGAGGTCACAGATACACACAAAGGTTCTTTCTAGTACATAAAGGTTTTTCATGGCACTAAGAACCAGTTACTGAAAGGTTCTTTAGTGAACCGAAAATGGTTGTTCCATGGCATCACTACAGAAACCATCTTTTTTATTCTTCCTGGAAACTTTATTTTTAAGACTAACTGTGACCCCACTCTGAACAAGGGGTTCTACAAGGGTTCTAGGTAAAGGTCCTTAAAAAGGTTCTTGTTAGAGAGCAGTGAAGAGTCTGTATATTTTGCCTGTATATAAAAAGTTTAAGCGTTCACCAGTGGGACAATTAAACACTTATTTTTTCTAGATTTTTTTTGGTAACAGGAATAAGGAGGCATTATGCTTTATAACAGTATAAAAGTCTAAACTTTGTGGTTGTGAGTATAGTAACTACACTAACATCACACCTCGGCACTGTTGATTATTTTCCTGTAACAACGCACTGTGCATACAGTGTTTTAATCCCTACTTATTCTACACTTCGCACATCATTCGTGTACTTGGACGGTGAGCGTGAAGTTCCATCTACTGGTTTCACGTTCTCTTGTTTCTGGCCGGGACTCCTGCATTTCTCTGGCGCACCATTTATTTGTGTTTTCTAGCATGACAGATTAGGTGTAACCCCATTAAAACAATTATCGTTCCAGGATCCTTTTTTATTTAAAGTGCACCATTTTTTGGTTTACACGTAGCCTGTAGTGTAAACGTCAGCTGTTAAAACAGGCCCAGCGGTTCTGGTCGGAGTAAACTGTCAGGAGCGGGTTGACGTGAGGTTGACCACAGCGTGGCTCGGATATCGCTCTTCATCGCACCTGACCTTGTTAGACAGCGATGAATGGCATGTCGAGCTCGGATTGTGTTAAATGGCATCACAGCTAGGTTTTCTCCTGATAACAGAACCAGAGCGGACCGCATGAGACCGGCTGGAGGAATTTTTTTTAGCGAGGTTTGTATTCCAGCACATGACATCAGATCAGAGCAGTCAGAACTTCCATTAAATAATTAATAAATGAGGGGCTAACAAGGTAGGCGTGGGCGAATTCACCCCAGGATGGAATGAGGGTCTCCATCATGTCTTTCCAGGAGGGGCTTCTGCGAGGGGAGGAGGGGACATACAGGACAAGCCCTTGTGGCCTGTTAGGGGGAAAAAAATCAACTCTAAAAAACACAGCTCAGAGGGGCCAAGTCTGTATGGTGTAAACAAAAGATGGGTGGCAGCCCCCCAGAGCAGGGGAGCCCTGACGGCTCGGGGCGCCCGTGATGAATTTGCGGAGTTATCTAATTTTCCACTGTTTTAATTAGAGGCCAGGTTCCATGAGGCCTGACAGCTGGCTTCTTTGTAGCGACTCCTGCGAGCCTTGACAGAGAAAAATGTTCAAGCCAAACTCGCCTCCTGACCTGCACCCAAATCGAACCTAAACGACCCGCGCCGGTTTCTCGGACCTTTCAAATTTCGCTCACACGTCGTCTCAAATCTCTTAAAACTTTCACAAAAATACAATATTTCACTTGTTTTCTTTTATCCCCCCGGAGTCTCGTTACCCGAGGTGCGATTAAATCCCAGCTGTGTTTTTGAGTGTGTAAAACCCCAACGCTGAGGGACAATAAGATCAGCGAACCATCAGCAGGTGTTTCCTACAGTAACACTTACAGTAACATACACGTTAGGTTATTTCCCCGGTGTATTAAAAAAAAAATACAATGTTAGTGGACCTACAGAGTGGAGTAGAGAGCTAGCGAGTAAAGATAGAGGAGAATTGAGAGAGTAATGACGGGGGATTTGAGGGTGAAGCGTTACTTTCCCAGAACAGACGAGCAGAAAGTTTCTCACGCAGAAAAGCGACCCACCAGCGAGCCGAACTCCGGCGTCGTGTCTGAGTGGAGGAACGACAGAGGAACGCCGCTCAGCCTCAGTGCTTCTCTACAAACCTTAGTTTAGATGATTATTTCAAGAATTCAGTGTCAATGGAGAACAGCAGGAACTGTGGTGATGATCAAATCAAAGCAACCCTTTCAGCAAGTAAAGGCTCCGAAAAAGAATTTTCTCATGACTTCGGTGTAACAAATAGATGCATTTATATTTCCCCAAGACAAACAGAAAAAAATCTCAATAGTGTCCCATAATCTCCAGTTTTATTTGGAAAGAAATCTCCTCCTGAGCAATTTATCGCAGTGTCACTGGGCAACTTGTTTTATGTTTTATGGTGTTATTTTGCTTTGCAGCTTCAGCTACTTTGCAGGCCAAACAAATTCCAGGTCACGACGAGTTTCTAAGATTCCTCCTCCTCCTCCTCGAACACGAGAAGCAGGCTGAAGTAGAAAAACGGAGAAGTTGAACCTGCATGCTCGTATAAATATTTGTCTTCTCCATGCACACTACATTTAAGAGGCCTGTGCTCCGAGACGGCGTGAGCACCGAGAGACACCGGAAAACGAGATCTCATGGCCTCTTTGATTACCGATTTTAATTCTGAGACTGTGTGTGTGTGTCTGTGTGTGTGTGTGTGTTTCTTATTTGAAAATATTATCCATTATGTTAAACAAACCTTTCAGGGCAACTTCGACTCGTCTTTATTCTTCACCCGTCCTGGTTTGCAAAGCGAAAAAAAAAAAATCACATAAACAAATAAAACATTTGCAGCATGTTGGTGGAAATGCACATGAAGATGTTTGGGCATAAATAACGAGAAAATGATAGAAAACTAATACGTTTGTTAGACGCATGCCTGCACGAGGAAATGTTTCTGGTTGCAGTGCCGAGGCTGTATTGTATAGAAGCAAAAAAAAAAGAAGAAAACTTTAGCAAAAATAAATAAAACTGAAAAAAAAATGGCTAGAAATTTCCAGTTTGTCATTTCCTGCATTACATTTAAATCTAAATATGAAATACAAAGGTATTAAATATTCTTGAAAATATAAAAATGCTAGGAATTATTATTATTATTATTATTATTATTATTATTATTATTATTATTATTATTATTATTATTATTATTATTATTATAGGAAAGAATTAGGAAGGAATTATTTCTAAATATTTTTTTTAAAGAATTTCTATAATGGATAATTACTAAATATTTGTCCAAATGGCACTGAGATTATAATTATTCTAAATAGTTTAAAAATAAAGTGGACTGTTTAACTTATGGTGCATTTGACTGATTTCTATTTATTTTTTTTAATTATTATTATTAATGTTTTTTAGTAATTCATTAGACTTGAGGCATGCATCAGAAAAATACAATTTTTTATTTTTATTTTTTTAATAGTGAAAAGATAAAAATGTATAGCAGCTTAAAAGTTGCACTAGCATTGTTTTTGCTCACAGTTGCAAATGTATATATTTATGAATTATTAAAATTTAGGAATAATATATATGAATAATATTTCCAATTAAACACTTTCCAATATTTTTACAGAATGTTTTCTGTAAGATTTAAAATGCAGGATTTTTTTTTCGTTGAACTTGAATGTTCATCTTCTCCTCAGAGCTTCTACTGCTGCTTCTCTGTTCCTCTGTTAGCATTTGAACATACGCTGATTAGCTCCAGAGGCTTGCGTCACATTCGTGTACTGGATGATTGGCAAGATCATAGAAGCTTACAACACTAATGTTTAGTTTAGTTTTGTTTTTATTATAATATAAGTCCAGAAGCTTTACATAAGAATTTTTAGAATGTTAATTTGAATACAGTATGAGGTCATAAGTCTTGGAGATAACTAACAATTCCTTAAACTTCTGGGTAAATAATATCAACCGAAATAATATTAGTATTTCTAGTTATTACTCTACTTACGTCTGCTTTTTATCGAACATGTTTAAAAGTGAAATCTTTACTTTAATCTCCTCACTACGTTATTTTTAACCTCAGATGGCTACATGGAGTCGACCCAAGTTTTAAAAACCCATCTCTGTGATCCATCTGCTGCTGCGATTATCTTGTCTCTCCCGACCTAGCTATTAGCAGTTCGGCTAGTTTGGTATGGAATTATTTTCCTGCTAGCTAACACGTTCTTACTTAGCTCTAGCTCATGTTTTCCTATCTTCTTTACTGGAGTACGAGAGAAGTTTACTTTTTATTTACACTTTTATTTACACTCACTTGACTGACTTGATTTTTGGTTTTGTTTTGTTTTACTTTAAAATACTCAACTTTTTACCGCAAAATTTATTTCAATTTTTATGTATTGTGGTATAAGTGAGAAAAAATTCATCGTAGAAATTTTATTGTTATTTTTAATCACATCTTGTTGGTATTTCTGATATTTTTGTACAATCCCTGGCTCTCTGAAGAGGATTTTATTTATTAATTTAATTTTTCAGGAGAAATTTAGCTGGGATATAAACAGCACACCCAGAGATTTAGAAAACAAAACTAATTACAAATCGCGTATTTTGTCATTCGGGTCCTACGCAAATGGTCAAAAGTTGTAAACAGCTTGAATGAGTCAGATTTAGGTAGTAAAGTGTGCTTGAGGCGTTTCCAGCAAGGTGTTAAAACTTCTAGAGTCTTCTAGACTCTCAGGCTTATGTCTCATATTCACTGTATTACGGTACGTCCGAAGAAATGTAGCAGCATTGTTAAAAGTCATGATAAGAACAAAGTGTCAACCTCAGACAGGTGCTTTATGACCCCGACGGAATAATTAATGTTTCTTTCGTCCGTCACCTTTCCCTGCCCTTCCTGCCCTCCTGCTTCAGGAACTCGGCTTTCTTCCACAATAGAAGTTGGACTCTTTCTCCAGTCACACAGCCGTTCCAATTCCTCCTTATCGCCGCTTCACATTGAGCTAGCAAACACCCCCTCATCCTCTCTCTCTCTTTCTCTCTCCATAGTCTGCACTGTTATCGTCTGACGGAGGAGACGAGGGAGGGTGTCGGTGGGGTGGACGGCGTATGGGGTGGGGGTGTTTGGCTGGGGGTGAATAACCGAGCTTTGTCTATCACATTCCTCCCACGCATAACACAAGTTACGGCAGCTTAACCGAGTCCGACCTCCCAGAACTTCAAAAAAAAAAAAAAAACACGCTAAGATATGCTAAGATATACAGTTCTGTTTCTCAGACATCTCTCTCGACTTATCTACCTTATACACTCAAACTCAAGTGACAGGATCTTGAATCTCGTATTCAGTAATCAAGGATTACGGGCGCCTGGATGAAGAACGTGCGCTGTCTGTATCAGTGGTCTGCAACAATACAGTACAATCCGTACGAACTCCAGGCTTTATTCGGCTTCAGCCGCTCAGTGGTTGAGGTTTTTGTCACTTTACGTCTTATAAATAAATAGGAGATTATGAGTGTAATAGTTGTTCGGGTCACAGGTGTTCCTGAGAGCTCCAGTCGTGTGTTTGAGGATGTTTAAAGCTGATTTTTTTTTGCCAGAGCTCTAACCTAGGCCTAGTCTCTCTACATGTTTATATTAACCCAGAGTAATGAGGAAGAAAAGCCGGCCTTCGTCGTCTACCTCTCAGCGCTCTCGTCCTCGTCTGGCGACGTGTGCAGTCCGCAAGAGGCACACGTGTAAACAGAAATAACTTCATCCCTCCATCCTCTAAACTTCAGCGCTTCCTTTCCAAGAAGGTCACGCACCTTTACTGCTGCATACTTTATTTTTTCCCGCCATAGTAAAATCTATATTTCTTCCTGGAGAGTCGAGGAGATCTGAGGTAGACCACAGCTTGGGAACCTCGGCATATAGGGAAGTTGTGAATATGGATTGTGATCCGTTTGGTAGAAACATTCCCAGAAGTGGTCAGGACAAATGAGAAAACATATCCAACTTTATTTGCTAGATAGTAAGCTGCGGGGGGAAAAATGTACACCGAAGAAGAAAGCCGAAACCCAGACTTAATTTCCCCACTTCTTTTCTTTCTTTCTTTTTTTTTTTGCTCTTCACGTTCAGATTTTCCACATTTACCAGACCCCCGGCTTTGATGCTCATTTTGAGGAATGCTTGGTGAGCAATTACCAGAGGGAAAGAAACAGAGAAAGACAGAGCACACTTCGTGGGCGTCCTTCCTCCGCGTGCCATCATTTTAACTGATTTGGATTAATGCTTTAATTGGGAAACACGCACAGACCGTGAACAGCTGCAGCTCATAGTGAAATGGAAAGAGCAGGGCCAAAACAAACGTCCACCGAATCAGGCCTCCTGATCCTTCCACAAAATTCCAGGGGCATTTAAAAATGCTGAAGCGGGGACGAACTCAGGGCTTTACTGGTGTATTATCGGGAACGTTTCGGCAAGGCCGTGGCTTGTTTGCGCAGCTCCGGCTGCTGCCAAGCTGCGGTTAAACTCGGATAGTTTGCTGAAGTCGGCTGATGGAGCGCACGCTCAACGGCTTTCACGATCCCACTCGGGACGAGTCACCATGAGGAAACCCAGCCTCGTGCTCGTAGAAATTTAGCGTGTAAGAGGCAATAAGCGTTAAAACTGTTACTGTTACTCTGGGAAGCGAGAGATCCAACTGAGCCTCTGTTCAAAATGGGTGCCCTTGACATGTCACATGACTAGAAGCTCATCATGGAGGACTATTTGTTTCATCAATAGGAGCACTCTGTTATTATGTTATGCTGTTACAGGAAAATAATCAACTGTATGATGTGTGGTGTAATGTAGAAGAGTTTTTTCTTTATTGTTGTTATTGTCCTAAAGTGTATTATTACCACAAGAAACCACAGAGCGTAAAGCATGAACTCTACAGCTACAAAGCTCTGACACTGGAGACTCAATTCAAGTCAAGACGCTGTTATTGTCATTTTTCGACTGTATAAAGTGACATGAATGAACGTCGTATAATTAGAAATTATAATGTCATTATGTAATTGAATGAGAAAAAAAATTAAAATCAGTCAACAATTTTGGACCAATCGCATTCTAGAAATCTTACAAACATGCATCCATTCATTTTCTATACCCGCTTTAAACCCACGCAGGCACGGGGAGAACATGCAAACTCCACACAGAAAGACCACTGCCTGTTCGAACCCCAGGACCTTCTTGCTATCTTACAAACGAAGAATCCTAAAAGGTTCGGAATTCTAGATCTAAAAAAAAATCCCTTATTTATTCCAAATCTGCATGGGTTTCTCTAAAGCACCGTGTTATAGTTATAGAGTGTGGTCTGGCAGGTAGGAAGCCCTTCATAACAACGCTGTGAAAGACTAACATCAGAACATCTGAACTTGTAAACACCTTAATAACAAAGACAATCAATGCGCTGTGCTCTTTGTGTTCTGTATTCTGTTAGGACAGGAACTTGACTCTGTAAAGGTGCCATGAAGAAATAAACAACTAAAATATCCTCCGCTTTCAGAGTCCACTGCACAAGCACCAGCTAACCTTTTCCAGTGCGAATGTTGGGCTTTTTTTGTTTTTTTTTTGGGTTTTCAATCAGCCTTTAGCGTCTAGTCAGCACATCTGCAGGTTTTGGATGCGGTTTTTATAAATAGGATGAAACTGTTGTAGAAACAACAGGAGCTGCGGTGACAAATTCAATTAGTGACCTCTAGCAGAGGTATTCGAAAAAATATATCCAGTTACGTAATATTCCTTACGGAGGAACAGATAAGCAGCTAGCATGACCCAACGGCGATATAATGCTTAGCTTTAAAAATATTCATTTTTTGGCTATAAATAAAACATTTTTGAAGCAATTTTCCACTTTTGACTAGGTCCAAGGCGAGACACAGACGCATCTAATCTGAGTTGAAACACACTCCTCTGTCCATTCAGCTTAAACCATTTTGTTTTCATCAACTTTTTTAAAGCAATCAGACCAGAGAGAGCAAAAGAAATGAAAAATCTCAGCGAAAACTCTTCTTTTTCTCCTCCTCGTCTAGCTAGTCTATGCTTCGATGTGCTGCTTTTAAATAAATAATTTACACGAAAGCATGATTGGATAAAATCTAATGGAGGATCTACTCTAGTTATTTAAATATGTGCTAAAACTCTGTGCTAAAATATGTGCCTCATTGCTCATAGAACTTTAGCTTGTAAGAGGCATTAATCGTTAAAACTTGAGCTACCACTGCCCCACTAGAGCTACCACTGCCCCACTAGAGCTACCACTGTCCCACTAGAGCTACTACTGTCCAACTAGAGCTACCACTGCCCCACTAGAGCTACCACTGCCCCACTAGAGCTACTACTGTCCAACTACAGCTACCACTGCCCCACTAGAGCTACCACTGTCCCACTAGAGCTACCACTGCCCCACTAGAGCTACCACTGCCCCACTAGAGCTACCACTGTCCCACTAGAGCTACCACTGCCCCACTAGAGCTACCACTGCCCCACTAGAGCTACCACTGCCCCACTAGAGCTACCACTGCCCCACTAGAGCTACCACTGCCCCACTAGAGCAACTACTGTCCAACTAGAGCTACCACTGCCCCACTAGAGCTACCACTGTCCAACTAGGGCTACCACTGTCCCACTAGAGCTACCACTGTCCCACTACAGCTACCACTGCCCCACTAGAGCTACTACTGTCCAACTAGAGCTACTACTGTCCAACTAGAGCTACCACTGTCCAACTAGAGCTACTACTGTCCAACTAGAGCTACTACTGTCCAACTAGAGCCACCACTGTCCAACTAGAGCTACCACTGTCCCACTAGAGCTACCACTGTCCCACTAGAGCTACCACTGCCCCACTAGAGCTACTACTGTCCAACTAGAGCTACCACTGCCCCACTAGAGCTACTACTGTCCAACTAGAGCTACCACTGCCCCACTAGAGCTACTACTGTCCAACTAGAGCTACCACTGCCCCACTAGAGCTACCACTGCCCCACTAGAGCTACCACTGTCCAACTAGGGCTACCACTGTCCCACTAGAGCTACCACTGTCCCACTACAGCTACCACTGCCCCACTAGAGCTACTACTGTCCAACTAGAGCTACTACTGTCCAACTAGAGCTACCACTGTCCAACTAGAGCTACTACTGTCCAACTAGAGCTACTACTGTCCAACTAGAGCCACCACTGTCCAACTAGAGCTACCACTGCCCCACTAGAGCTACCACTGTCCCACTAGAGCTACCACTGTCCCACTAGAGCTACCACTGCCCCACTAGAGCTACTACTGTCCAACTAGAGCTACTACTGTCCAACTAGAGCTACCACTGTCCAACTAGAGCTACCACTGTCCCACTAGAGCTACCACTGCCCCACTAGAGCTACCACTGTCCCACTAGAGCTACCACTGTCCCACTAGAGCTACCACTGCCCCACTAGAGCTACCACTGTCCCACTAGAGCTACCACTGCCCCACTAGAGCTACCACTGTCCCACTAGAGCTACCACTGTCCAACTAGAGCTACTACTGTCCCATTAGAGCTACCACTGCCCCACTAGAGCTACTACTGTCCAACTAGAGCTACCACTGTCCAACTAGAGCTACCACTGCCCCACTTGAACTACCACTGTCCCACTAGAGCTACCACTGTCCCATTTGAGCCACTACTGCTCCACTAGAGCAACCACTGCCACACTAGAGCTACCACTGCCCCACTAGAGCCACCACTGCCCCACTTGAGCTACCACTGCCCCACTAGAGCTACCACTGTCCCACTAGAGCTACCACTGTCCCACTAGAGCTACCACTGCCCCACTAGAGCTACTACTGTCCAACTAGAGCTACTACTGTCCAACTAGAGCTACCACTGTCCAACTAGAGCTACCACTGTCCCACTAGAGCTACCACTGCCCCACTAGAGCTACCACTGTCCCACTAGAGCTACCACTGTCCCACTAGAGCTACCACTGCCCCACTAGAGCTACCACTGTCCCACTAGAGCTACCACTGCCCCACTAGAGCTACCACTGTCCCACTAGAGCTACCACTGTCCAACTAGAGCTACTACTGTCCCATTAGAGCTACCACTGCCCCACTAGAGCTACTACTGTCCAACTAGAGCTACCACTGTCCAACTAGAGCTACCACTGCCCCACTTGAACTACCACTGTCCCACTAGAGCTACCACTGTCCCATTTGAGCCACTACTGCTCCACTAGAGCAACCACTGCCACACTAGAGCTACCACTGCCCCACTAGAGCCACCACTGCCCCACTTGAGCTACCACTGCCCCACTAGAGCTACCACTGTCCCACTTGAGCCACTACTGCCCCACTTGAGTTACAACTGCCCCACTTGAGCCTCCACTGCCACACTAGAGCTACCACTGCCCCACTAGAGCCACCACTGCCCCACTGAAGTCTCCACTGCCACACTAGAGCTACCACTGCCCCACTAGAGCTACTACTGCCCCACTTGATTTACCACTGCCCAACTAGAGCTACCACAGTCCCAATTGAACTACCACTGCCCCATTTCACCTGTGAATGGTTTGTACACAGAAGAAAAAATGTCATGTGATTCCTTTAATACTTTTAGGACATGCCTATGTATTGAAATTACCACCAACATAGTGAAGAATACCAAAAATTGGGGAAAAAACAAGCTCGGTGTCAGCACTCGGGTTAGTTACTCTGGCGAAGATGAGCTCTGCTTGTCCTTTTATGACTGGGCTGCTTTACAAAACACTATTTGGCAGAATGTCTCAGCCTCTATCTCTAACACCCGTGTAATGTAAGCAAATTCAACATGAATAGACCTTTAAAGAAAAGAAACAGCTCGAAATGCGAAGTGCAAAGTACATCCAGACACGTGGGGCGACTCAACTCCAGCCAGAGATCACGGGTGAAAACGACACGTTTCTGCTTTCGCCGCTAAAACAAAGATCAGACAGAATACGGGGGGAAAACGTCTAGCAGAAAAGACTTAAGGAGACGGGACGATAAAGACGAATGTTTGCTTCTGTTAGCTGTGACTTTCACTTTGTGGAGGATTTAGCGAGGCAAACTTTGACTTGTGATGTCACAAGTCTCCGTTTTTTTTAACTAATAGAAAGCAAGAAGGCTGGAAATGTTGCTTCTTTGGTAAGAAAAATATATAATTTGCATGCAACTTATCTGTTTAATTCAAATTAGATTGAATATACTGTCATAAAAGGATTTTCTTTGTGCCACCTCTGCACCACAACATGTACACAATAGTGATGGAAAAACAGGGTCTTATGAAATAATGCCTGCTCAAGCACTAACCGTGTCCACCAATGTGAATTAGCTGCCCCTGAGACCCCGTATATAACCCTCAAGACCTGCAGCATTGAATTGCAGTGACTTCCATTTTTCAGTCTGACCTTCCTTATCATGCCGGCATAATGCTGTAACACACACACACACAGAAACAATGAGAAGAAAGAAGAGAAGGTACAAATTTACACACAGAGGGGAAAAAAGGAGCTCTATCAGCTGTCTCCATGCGTCTACGCTGAGTGGGAAGGCATGTTAATTACAAGCACAAGGCGTAACAGGAGCTCAGCGAAAAAATTGAGACATTCACGGCATCAAGGCCTGGGCTGCTAAACGGCAAGCCAAGAAATCAGACATATTGGAGCTGATTAATAGAGAAGAAATCCTGGGCTCAGACTTCGGCCACGGAATCCAAAATGTATTACATCTAACCTTGGAAGAGGAAAAGGAAGAGAAAGGAAAGGAAAAGTTTTTTTACTTTTGTAGATTTAGGATTTGTTCGTGTTTATATAGATATTATTTTAATAAAGTTTGGATTTTGAAGCTTTCCAAAAAAAAAAATTTTTTCTTAAAAATGCTGACGTCGCAACGTTATGGCTAATGATCAGGATGTTACTTCTTGGTTTGTAATTTGAATAAGACCCAGGCGAACACTGAGTATTCAAGTGTTCAAACCTTCAGCACTTCCAGTTCAGTCATCATCAGTCCACACATTCTTAATGTCATACAAAAGTCTTAACGCTTCTGACATAACACTTCATGAAGTATTTTCTCCACTGACTGATCTGCTGATCCTACCAGAGCCCAAAAAATGTCTTTCCTACTGTTTTTGTTGTGGTGATGGTGATGACTAAATGTCTTTGTCATGTTCCACTCCACAGTGGTGGTTTTGAATTCACTGAGTGTTGTTTTTCAGGGGTTGGTCCAGTGAAAGGAACTCTTAATTCTTCAGCTTCATACCAAGACATTTTGGACAATTTCATGCTCTTTGTGGGAACAGTTTGGGGATGACCCCTTCCTGTTCCAACATAACTGCACACCAGTGCACAAAGCAAGGTCCATAAAGACATGGATAAGAGAGTTTGGTGTGGAGGAACTTGACTGTCCTGCACAGAGTCCTGACCTCAACCCCATAGAACACCTTTGGGATGAATTTAAGTGAAGACTGCGAGCCAGACCTTCTCGGCCAACATCAGTGCCTGACCTCACAAATGCACTTCTAGAGGAATGGTCAAAAATTCCCATGAACACACTCCTAAACCTTGTGGAAAGCCTTCCCAGAAAAGTTGAAGCTGTTATAGCTGCAAAGGGTGGGACAACTCCTATATTACATTCATGTGCATGTAAAGGCAGACATCCCAAAACTTTTGACAACATAGTGTATGAAGTTAATATGAAAGTAGACACTCAGGACTTTAAGAATTTCTAGTGTTTTATAAGTATTTCTGTTTTTCCCTAGCCTACTCGGGGGTGATACATTCATAGAAAAGTTCTAGGTCAGTTTTTTCCACACAAATGTTTGTATATTCAAAGTAAATGTTGATATCAAACCCATTCCTGCTCTCTGAGATGCTCCGAGTGCTTGTTCATCTAAAAAGCAGCTCAAATTCCATCTTCAACCAGTAAAATTCTCTGTAAGGTTCTCCAACAGAGGGAAAAACACACATCTAAAACACACTGAAAGCCAACATACTCGTTTAAGATCAGCCTGAACATCATTCATTTCTTTACACTGATTAAAAAACGTCACATAAATCCATTTCCATTTCACTGGAGGAATGAAACACCAACATGCAGGTAGAAAAAAGAGCTAAAATTACACAACCCAGCACACTGTCTTTCTCGTCTCACACATCCACATCCCGAATCCTTCGTAAAACTCAACAGAGCATGCCGTTTCTCTCACACACCTCACTCTTAATCCGTTCCTCACAGCAAACTCTGCTTCCTGACCTGGTCTCAGCTGAGTCTCTCTTCCTCTCCAGCTGTAATCTACAGGTTTAGATCCTGGTACGTCTGCCAAACAAAGATCTCACCACTAAACACTTCTCAAGAGCTTAATACTTTATTAGCGTTGAAGGTCAGATGAATTACAGCAGTCATCTTGTAGCAGGATGGCAAGGAACTTGACCGAACGTGCCAAACGGCTTAGAGAAACTAGCGGCTAATCCAACGCCAGTTTCGAGAGGTAACTATGGAGGTCAAAAAACTCTTCAAAAGAGTACTGTTCGGTGTTAATGCAGGAACCGCAGGGATAATCGGCACTTCACAAACTTGAAGAACATGTAGATGTTTCACTCTATGACAGGA
Organism: Hemibagrus wyckioides; assembly: GCF_019097595.1. NCBI lineage: Eukaryota > Metazoa > Chordata > Actinopteri > Siluriformes > Bagridae > Hemibagrus > Hemibagrus wyckioides. The sequence continues at coordinate 3,604,633 of NC_080713.1, forward strand.
AAGTTCAGCTTTTAATGGGTGATAAATGTACATTTTGTACAATGATCAACACTTCTGAGGGAAATGTTGATATTCCTGATAGTTGTGTACCATTTAAAGTGCTCTTACATCTTTACACTATTCATACAAACACTTCACTATCTTCTAGCTATCCAGTACATTGCTAGAGTACTACATTTAAGGCATCATCAACAGCTAGCCAGCTAGAGTGCTGCATTTGAGGCGACAGCTAGCTAAAGCTTAAAGATTTGAGGCATCTTCAGCACTTTGCTGGCTAGCTAGTGCGCTATGTTTGAGGCATCATCAATGCTTAACTAACTAGCTAGAGCACTATGCTTGAGGTGTCATCAACCTCTAGCTAGAGCTCTAAGTTTGAAACATCATCAACATTTAGCTAGCTAGCTAGAGCTCTACGTTTGAGGCATCATCAACAGCTAGCTAAAGCTCAAAGACTGAGGCATCTGCAACACTTTTTGTAAAATATTATCAACACTTCTGAGGTAAATGTTGATATTCCTGATAGTTTTGTGGGATTTAAAGTACTTCTATATCTTTACATTATTCATACAAACACTTAGCTATCTTCTAGCTGTCCAGTACATTGCTAGAGCACTACATTTGAGGCACCATCAACAGCTAGCTAGCTAGAGCACTGTGTTTGAGGCATCATCAACAGCTAGCTAAAGCTAAAAAGACTGAGGCATCTTCAATACTCCACTTCAAACACTTTAATATCTTCTAGCTATCCAGTACATTGCTAGAGCACTACATATGATGCATCATTGATAGCAAGCTAGCTAGGGAACTACTTTTGAGGCAACAGCTAGCTAAAGCTCAAAGACTAAGGTATCTTCAACACTTAGCTGACTAGCTAGAATGCTATGTTTAAGCGTGTCATCAACCACTAGCTAGAGCTCTAAATTTGAAACATCAACACTTAGCTAGCTAGCTAGGTCACTACATTAAAATCAGTGATTAAAATCTGTCATTTTAATTTTTACAATCATATTAAAATGGAAAAATGATTATAATCTGTACGATTGTGAAAATATTAAACACGGAGTTGTGTTAAGCGTTTGTGTAGCTAGCGTGTAGCTGTATTTTTCAATTTGCTAATCAAAAGTGACTTCAACTTAACAAGGTTCAGGTGGCACAAAGCTTAATCAGATCGTGGATGAAAAGTGTGTGTGTGTGTGTGTGTGCGTTTTATTTGAAGACTGCATCATCAAGACTAAGCGTCTTCTCTCACATCAGACACATGTTTATTCACATCATAACAATTTTCAGATCTTCTCTGCAGCGTGACCTTCACGTCTAAATCATCACTCCAGACTTCACGTCTAAATCATCACTCCAGACTTCACGTCTAAATCATCACTCCAGACTTCACGTCTAAATCATCACTCCAGACTTCACGTCTAAATCATCACTCCAGACTTCACGTCTAAATCATCACTCCAGACTTCACGTCTAAATCATCACTCCAGACTTCACGTCTAAATCATCACTCCAGACTTCTCGTCTAAATCATCACTCCAGACCTCACCAGCGCATGGAGGACGAATGAAGACTGATCTACATGCAACATGACAGAGTGAGCAATGCACCAGACGGGAGGTCAAGCGATCCGTTCTTCCTACAATTGCTCATGAGGAAATACAAATTGCTGCACTCACAAGCGGCTCAACCTGATATCTCTGCTTTCGCAGGGGAAAAAAACGCAGCATGGAGACGCTGCGGTGCCGTGAAGGAAACTTGGCGTGACGCAGCGTGGTGAGACGCGTCCCAAAGTGTTCGCAACAAATGCATTTTAATCTAATTATAATTTTATGTTAAAAAAAATTCTATGATTAAAATTAAATAACTTTTTCAACACTAAATTTTTTAAACATGCCATTTTTTATTTTAAGTTTGATTTATTTTTTTATTTTACTTTATTTTATTATTGTTTTTTTTGCCAGTAACCAACAGAAACAGCTGAGTTGTTTTTAGTACAGAATTAGCAAATACCTCAAATACTGTTAACTAGCAGCCATGCTAATAGCCTGAGGATATTAAGGATATTCCTTAATGGGAAAGATCTTCCTAATTATTATTATTATTATTTTTTAAATAAAATTATTTTTTTTATATAGTTTTATGTAACAGGGTTGAAGTTGTCAAGTGTCTTTAAATGCCAGTCAGTATAATACAATATAAAATAAAGGGGAAAAAAAGAATGCGAGAATAAACTTCATTTTCTTCTTCCCATTATCAAGCCAAAAAACCTATTTATTTATTTATTTATTTATTTATTTTAGGGGGTTTTATGAATAGCTGAATTTGTTTATTTGAAACATAAACGCAGAATCCTGCGAAGAAAACTCTACTAGAGTTTAAAATATCTTTTACCTTTAAAAATAAATAAACATTTTATAAAATATATATTATAATTATATATAACAGACTATTTTTAATTTTTTTGTTTGTTTGTTTGTTTGTTTAGAAATCTTGCCATAGAGTTTTTGATGGCATGTGGATGAGATTAGAGGACTGAGATCAGTATCTTTAGTAACTTCCTGGTCTGGGATATTGTATTCCCTGGTCTGGGAAAATATATTTTGGTTAATAGAATCACTAAAATGGTTAGAAAATATTAAAAAATATTTTAAAAAGCAGTTGTACATTGCTGAGACCAATCATGACCTTAAGTGATATAGCTGAGGTTGAGGAACTGTTAGCGCTTGTAATAACGGTAGGCCACACCCACTTTTTTGGTTTAAATCCCAAAAACAGATCATTGGAGCACTAAACAATCACAAATAAGAATAGTGTCATTGTGTTACACCTGTACAGTATATACATATTTATGAACATGAACTGCCTTTCGCCCTATGTGCGCTGGGATAGACTCCAGCAGACCCCCGTGACCCTAGGAATCCTAGGAATAAGCGGGTATAGACAATGAATGAATGAATGAATGAATATCACAAATAGTGCTTCAGTCCAACCATATATATATAATCATATATATATTTAAATATCACTACAGATTATAATTTACATGTATATCAGTGTCTGTAACCAAGACCAGACACACAGGCCATTACAAAGTGAGGCAATAGTTCCACTATGATTCGGAGCATGTTACTTTAATTTGCTTGCTCTGATGGAGTTGATTTGGATCACCTGTATCACAGATTCCCCAACATACCATCCTACATACTTTCTCAGACGCTAAACACTTCCATACTGCACTCCAGCAGTGAGTGTGTGCTGTGTACTCTGCTTAGTACCATATATTTGAGTGTTTCTATCCATCCATCCATCCATCCAGCCACCCACCCGCCCATCTATCTATCTATCTATCTATCTATCTATCTATCTATCTATCTATCTATCTATCTATCTATCTATCTATCTATCTATCTATCTATCTATCTATCTATCCATTCATCCATCTCTCAGTACATCCATCCATCCTCCCGTCCATCTATCTGTACATTCATCCTTCCACCAATCCATCTATCCATCCATCCAGCCATCCATCCATCTGTCCATTGATCTATCTGTGTTTCCATTCATTTATCCATGAATCCATTCATCCTTCCATCCATCCATCTATCTATCCGTACATCCATCCTTCATCCATCTATCCTTACTTCTGTCCGTCTATCCATACATCAATCCATCCTTCCATCTATTCATTCATCCCTCCATTCATCCATCTATCTGTATATCTATACTTCTGTCCATCCATCTAACCAGGAAACGAGTCAGAGTGCTCACACATGTCACAGCTTGAGTTTTTTTTTTTGCTAATATAGTGGCAAATAATGTCTAACGACTCCAGAGTCAACTTAGCTGCCTTCATTTTTCTAGTCATTCATATACATAAAAGACACAAGACACATTTTAACCATTACTATACATTTTATATATATATATATATATATATATATATATATATATATATATATATATATATATATTCTTTATCTTATAGTGTCAGCCATGATGCAGCATTAACTTCCGTACCAAGGGGATCCATGGGTTTATTCTTCTTATCTGATAACATCACATACCAAAGTGCTTTAATCCTCATATACCAGAGCACAGGATCCGTTAATCCCATTAATCTCCAGGTTGTCCATAAGGGACCATCCTCAGTAAGTGATATGATTCCAACTAGAAACTTATTCCTATATTGGGTCACGGGAGCCAGGGGTCTATCCCAAGGGACTCGGGGCACAAGGCAGGGCACGAGAGATGCCAATCAACGTACAGTACAAGTCTTCCGAAGAAACTTCTGAAGCACATACAATCTCCATGCATACAGGGCAAAGGCAGGATTTAAACCCCCAACCCCCAGGGTTGTGGGGCAAATGTTCTAACCACTAATCCATCATGCCTCCCCTTTATCAAGAGGCCTCTGAGTTTCACCATCATCTGATCGACTGTGTGTTTATATAAAAAGTTGCAATGGCCGTTATTTTGTTTGATGACTCATCGAATCAAGACATTATCTCTGCAAGATCCAGAAAAGCTCCCCTGATATTCTAGTGGACTGCATTTACTCAATTAAAATGGTTAAGACTCGGGTTTGGTTTATTTCCATTCGTGCGCTGACCGCCAAACTTGCTCCTCTTTCTCAGGAGCCTCAGCGCTCTAATCAGGGAAATAATTAGCTTTAATAAAATCATCCATTTGTCCTGAAACCTCCATCAGGCTTGGATAAGTTATGAAGATGCAGAGATGCATTTATACAGGCATTAAATCAGCCTTCGTCATCAATCTTCTGGGAAGTACAATAAAGGAAAATATCAGCCTGTGGAAACATGAGTTGGGTGAAATTATGGGTGGCAAAAAGTGGCAGATGGAGGCAATTTTTCTGCACTAATTTCCAGACTAAATATAAGCTGCCAACACGGGACAAAGTAATGGGGCACCAGTGCCAGTTGAGAAGAATGAAGCCCAGTGCTTAATGGAAACGCAGACCTACTTTCTAATTGACTGATTGAAACCCCGCCTTATTTCCTTTGACAGCCTATCGCTGCTTAGTAACTTAAGATCTTACATGATGTCATTGTTTCCTCTAGAGAAAGTTTTTACATGTGTAGGTTGAGATAAAACAAAAAATAAATTAAATAAATTAAAGCCACAATAGACAAAGACTATTCACTCTCAAAAAAATCGGGACTCATAAAACAGTTCCTATAAGAAAATCATCAATGCTGGTACTTTTACCCACACAAAATGGATTCTTTTCCCATCACAACAAGCGCTTTATTCCACTTATACCACAGCAATTTGTTCATCGTAATCATTCATTTATTTATTTTATGTTGTGGAGTGTCGACATTACACGAGAAAGCTTCTGGTCTTAATTATGTTACAGCAGCTTTAAACAAAAAACACTAGAAATTCTGAAAAGAGATTATTTTTTCTTCTCTGTTGTGGTTAATTAGACAAAATCATAGGTAGTGGTCAGCATGGTGGCTTAGTGGTTAGCACCACTAAGCCCAGGGCCTTTCTGTGTGGAGTTTGCATGTTCTCCCCACGCCTGAGTGGGTTTACTCTGGGTACTCTGGTTTCCTCGTACAGTCCAAAAACATGTAGATTAGGTTGATTGGTAATTCTAAATTGCACATAGTGAGTGAGTGTGTGTGGTTGGCTGTCTATATGTGTGGCCCTGTGATGGACTGGGTGTACCCCTGCCTTTCACCCAATGTGTGCTGCGATAGGCTCCCGCAGATCCCCGTGACCCTAATTAGGAATAAAGTGGGTATAGAAAATGGATGGATGGATCATAGGTAGTCAGGTTGCCAAGAAACCACAAAAAATCCTATATAAAGTCTTTTTTGTGTAGGAAATGTACAATTTCACTGTTGAGTCTTCACCCTATTAACCTCACATATTCACATATTACATATTAATTATTACATTTTTGTTGTTCTTCTTGTTGTTGTTTTAGGAAACGTCACCATAGACTATGTCAGTTTATTTTAGTAGGTTTTTTTGCTTTAAAGACTGGAGTTCCAGTCTTTTTAACACTTTTAACGATGGACGTTGTCACTAAATCAGCTATATAGAAATAAATAAATTCAGGATGAATTCATAAATGTGTCTCAGCTGTTGTTAAATTATTATAGAAACCAAAACATGTTAAAACTTAGAGCAGGAATATAATTCTGCTCGACTCTCAGAGCTGACTTGATAGAAAATAAATCCAATCAGAATCAAGCAGTGCTTTGGTACAGGCTGTCATGTGTAGAAAAATACATTTTAGGTGAATATTAGCTTCCTAGCATGTCTCCTAGGGCAAAATATTTGTAAAAAAATGTGTGTATATATATATATATATATTAAAGGACAAATTTCCCGGGTTCTCGCCTATTTATACTGTATTTATCTTCCTGTACTTCACGGACACTCAGGGCGAATGTTTACAAGACAACAAACTGCATACATGCGTGAGCGCTCTGACTCAGGGTTTTATCTAGTCTCGTTGTGGATACACGACCTCTGACCTCTGTTTATGGGCAAAGACGACGAGACTGGGAATAACGAGAACGAGACAAGTAGTGTAAGGATAAACAGAGTACACTTGTATGGAATGGTCAAGAGGAAAAGGCCAGGGAGAAGATGAGTCATTATAGAGCTATTTCCCTTACTGCAATACACTCATCGTGGGCTTGTGAGTACACACACACACACAGACACACACACACACCTAGAACTTAAACACAACAACGATGGGGCAGTGGCTTGCTCCGAACCAGGAAATGTGACCGGATGGATACACACAAATACAAACTGTAATCTTTTACTCACACACACACACAAACATATGCGAAAGGATCCTCTTTCTCATCTCGGACAGACCCACCCCCCCACCCTACCCCGAGCTCAGAGTAGAGTAGGAGCAGCGCAGGGTCTCTGGCGAGCCAGGGGAAGCGATGTGTGGGGTCTCGCGTGCAGTGCTTGGCCTGCTTATTGATTTTCAAGCATGAAGCAGGAATATTGTGCAGGGTTTACTCTGCGTCGCTTGCCAACAGTTCCCTCAGCCTCCTCCCATTTCACTGCAGGATCGTTTGCCTGCTTCTCCCTGAAAGTGGCCGCAAGCGGAAGAGTTAACCTCCAGAGGCTTTTTGACTGACAGCAGCGTGCACTGGAGCGCTTATACCCTGTACGGGCACCGCCAGTACATAAATACATAACCCAATACATAACCACGCAAAGTAGACAAGAATTCAATTCGCCCTAATGAAATTCCACCATCTGTTCTGCTCTTTTGCTATGTTAAATAGACCCCCCCCCCCCCCCCGTATACTTCTTCTATCACGCTTCCCACAAGGGGCTTCAAACAAACAAACAAAAATGCGAACACACCGAGTTAGCGACATGTTAGGTTAGGAAATACATCAAGGCAAGGCAAGCCGTGGAACGCCGAGGTTCTGATGTCAGGCTAATGAAAGCCGGTGTTTTTGGCATGCGAGTGGACGCAGATGTGAATGAAGAGCCCGGTTTTGATTTGTGTACAGTCTGACGCAGCACTCAACCTACAGTACAGCTGCACAGAGAGGGACTTCTGGGCCTGGGAATATTTTAAAACATCTTTTTAGCTCTCTTCGAATTTGGCTTGAAAGAGTCCAAATCGAAATCAGTTACATTTTCAGCTGCGAAAATTATTCGCCGTTCCTCAAGGGACGAACATACAGCCATTTTTTTTTTTTCCTGCTGTTTTTTAAAAAAATAAAGTCTTTTAATTTGACCATAATTTGCCCAAGATGCTTCGCTCTGCATGTATTTTTCGCCAGAAGGATACGTTTAACGAAGCCGGTTCGTTCGATTGGAGCAGTCTTTTATGATTATAACTCGTCACACTGTACAACTTGATCTCAGTAGGACCTTAGTGGAAATCTATTCTCGTCTAACAGACTGGATGGTAACGTGCGTGTTCTCAGTGTCAGAATCTCTAAAAATAGAGCCGGGATTAAAGAAAAGAACACGACTGCGTTCTGTTCGCATCATAAATCAGCGTGATCTGGAGAGATAAAAGTTCTTCAGAGTGAGCTTGAGGTAATAAGGATGTTATTTGCTCTCCGTTAGCATCTTTCGGCTAGTCTCTCCGTCACTGCTCTTGTATCTATTGTATCTGTAGACGAGTTTTTGGTCTCCCTATGATTTTAACGTGATTGTTACTCAAACAAAATTTGAGATGTTGAGTTTGTATCGAGTCAAGGTTGTAAAATCGACTGAGATATCTGGGTGGGAGGGGCTATATAAGAAGATATCTCTTAGCCAGAGGAGTAAGGAAGGGAGGGGCTACATGGGATTTTGAGTTCGAATCCTGATGATGCCACAGATATCTGTGACCAGGAGTCAAGGGAGTAAAACCAGCTGAGGTTTATGGGTGGGAGGAGCCAAATTAAGGTGGGAGGTGATATATGGCAGGATATCACTGGATGGGAGGAGCCATATTAAGGTGGTAGGGGCTTTATTAGGGAGGGATGGGCTATATGAGAGGAAATCTTTGTATGGGAAGAGCTGTATTAGGGTTCAAGAGGCTACATGGGAGGAAATCTCTTAGTGGAAGGTGTAATATAGCAGGATATCTCTGGATGGGAGGAGCCATATTAAGGTGTGAAGTGATACATTAGAGAGGGAGTGGCCACATGAAAGGAAATCTTTGTGTGGCTAGAGCCATATTAGTGTTGGAGAGGCTATATTGCAGGATAATACTAGATGGGAGGAGTTATATTAAGGTGGGAGGGGCTACATGAGAAAAGATCACTTGGTGGAAGGTGCTATATAGGAGAATATCTCTGAATGGGAAGAGCCATATTAAGGTGGGAGGTGCTATATTAGGAAGGGAGGGGCTACATGGGAGAAGATCTCTTGGTGGGAGGTGCTATATGGCAGAATATCACAGGATGGGAGGGGCCATATTAAGGTGGGAGCATGTGAGGAACATGAGAGGAAATCTTTGTGTGGGAAGAGCTGTATTAGGGTTTGAGAGGCTATATGGGAGGAAATCTTTTAGTGGAAGGTGTAATATTGCAGTCATATCTCTGGATGGCAGGAGCCATATTAAGGGAGGAGGGGCTACATGAGAGGAAATCAAGGGTGGGTGGAGCATGATCTCGTTCCTGCCAATCACTGCAGCTAATTGTGAACATCTGTGAGTTTATTTGGAAGAGAGTAAATATATAATATATAATAAAACATATATATATATATATATATATATATATATAATATATTATAGAATAGAGTTATAATTACATAGTAATAGCATAGAATTACACATAATTCAGTATATGTCTTCCAAAATGGACAAATACCTACGCACATTACCCATCATCCCTCTGGCAACAGCAGCATCATGTTGAAAGGCAGCTTAAAGCTGAAGAATAGTCAACGGCTTCTTAAAACCTTCCTCAGGGCAAACATGAAAGCAACACAAAAAGAAAACAGACCACTGAAAGAACCTGCTGAAAAATGGATGTAAGGTTCGTCAGATACCAGAGGCCAGGAATAACATCGCTCAGCTCACTGAGAGCGGAAAAAAATATAACACGCAGAAAAAAGTCATGTCTCATATTCATACATCAGCATACACTTCAAAGCGCCAGCAGCCACTGCGGGCTGTAAGTGTCCACACACACACACACACACACACACACGTCACGCTGAGATGGTGAGACGGTGCTGAAGCTCGACAGACGCTCTGACGACCCGCAGGCCGCCTCATTGGCTGTAATTAAACAAAATAATACACTTGCGCTGATTTGAGCTAGCATGATAGTTTTGTTTTTCCCGCACTTGATTCAGTTTGACACTCCAGGTTTGTGCGGTATGTTTACTGGAGCGCGGAAGTAAGTGCGCCCTTACCTTAACGTTACAACCAAGACAGTGAATACAAGCTGCGTAGCACAATTAGCTTGAACTAGCTAGAACGTGTGTAAATGTAACCTAAAATATGAGTAGTAAAAATAACCAATTTCTACAACTGCTTGTAGAACACACGTTAATATAACTAATGCTAATCCGTGTGAGTGTTAGATTAGTAGTTTATTTTGCCTTTTACATACCTTCTAGCTTCGTTCTCAGATTATGCTAATCTATCTGTAAGAGGCACTAGCGATCACTGCTACTTCATTCCAAGCTTCGTTTTTCTTCATAATTTATCTATACACACAGTGAACCATTTTTAATTCAATTTTTTTGTGTGTCAAAGAAAAACTGGGAGCTCACTGCAAGCAGGAAATGATGTCGTGCGAGAGGAAGTGAAGAAACATCCGGCAACACTGAGGAATCATTTGATCCAGCTGTTTGGATTCTGGTCATTTTTTTTGCACTTGTGAATTCGGATTCTAAATCTTTGTGTAGATTGTGTGTAAAATGAGATGCCGAAACAGGATGCTAACATTTGAGGTTAACGAGGATAACTAAACAATAAACTAAGACTAACCTGTACATACACTATATTGCCAAAAGTTTTGGGACGTCGGCCTTTACATGCACATGAAGGTGATATGGAGTTGTCCCGCCATTTGCAGCTTCAACTCTTCTGGGAAGGCTTTCCACAAGGTTTAGGAGTGTGTTTATGGGAATTTTTGACCATTCCTCTAGAAGTGCGGTCATTTGTAAGGTCAGGCACTGATGTTGGATGAGAAGGTCTGGCTCACAGTCTCCGCTCTAATTCATCCCAAAGGTGTTCTATGGGGTTGAGGTCAGGACTCTGTGCAGGCCAGTCAAGTTCCTCCACACCAAACTCACTCATCCATGTCTTTATGGACCTTGCTTTGGTCACTGGTGTGCAGTCATGTTGGAACAGGAAGGGGTCATCCCCAAACTGTTCCACAAAGAGCATGAAATTGTCCAAAATGTCTTGGTATGAATCTGAAGCATTAAGAGTTCCTTTCACTGGAACTAAGGGTCCGAGCCCAACCCCTGAAAAACAACACCTGAACTCAATGATTTGGAGGGGTGTCCCAAAACTTTTGGCAACATAGTGTACATTTCCTAGACTTAAATAAAAGGCATATTTTCATTTTTTTTCCCAGTCAGAAACTTTTGCAATCCTTCTAAAAATAATTTCTTTTGTCTCTTTGCTAAATCCAGATACTCCATAACTACAATACAGAATCCTGAAAACGTGCATGAGGTGGTCATTTGGAGAGAGGATTTGATTGGAAAAAGGAAGAAAATGATCAAATACACCTGGGTGTACACACACACACACACACACACACACACACACACCCTCCTAAACCACAAATGGACATGCCAATGTGCTCAGTCATGTGGCGTGATGAGTTGGCCTCGGAGGCTAATCACCGTAATTAGCCTGAGAGAACAGAAAACGCCAGCGAGTGTGAATCACCTCCAGAAAAGCAAAGCTTTATAGTACTCCTTTCACACACACACACACACACACACACACACGCACACACACACACATGCAGGCTGTCTGCTACAGTGCCAATTTAAACAGGTTGCAGGCACGGTGCCCGCTATCCCACCCCTAAACAGAGCCCACGGCAAGACCGTGAACATTTCGCAATTAGGGTCTGGCGGCAGTGCCTACCTTTCCCTCAAGTGCCACAATATGAGGTACCAGCTGAGGTAAAAAAAAAAAAAACACACACACACACACACAGTCTTTCCTCCACATCTCTTTCTGCAAGTCTTCTAATTCGTCCAATCAGCCAAACCACAACAAGGCAACCTTTTTCCTCTTTTCTTACCTTCTGGAGTAGAGACGTGTCAGTGGACGTCGCTGTAATTGGGATAAATACGTGGAGCACGCGAGGACGGAGGAATGACTCAAGCTCAGGATTGTCTTACAATTACTATTCTTACGTGCAAAATAATACCGTGACGCAAGCGAAGAAACGAACGGAGGTTAATTGGAGGATGCGAAAGCGATACTCGATACAGTTGGAGGTCTTCCATGATAAGAAGAAAGACTTACAAACAGAACTGACTGAAAAATAAAATGCCTTCCAAATGTTTTTTGCTTTTGCTCAAGATTCTTTTCAGGACAAATCGGATGAAAATGAATGAATGAATGAATGAATGATGTGGAAAAAGGTTTAAAACTGGGGAAATAAATCAATCCAAAGTCAGTGTCTTACTTTATTATAATATTATAATGTAAAAAACTAGACTTTTCATCTGGAAATGAATTAATTCTGGAGGGCAAAATGATGTGTTAAAAGAAATGTGGGGGAAAATTACATTTGAATAAATCGTGTAAATAAATGAAGCGTATTTGAGAAATCAAGTGAAAAATGAATCAGAAATAAATAAATCATCTGGGAAAAAAATTGGAAATTAAATGAATGGTTTGGAAAAAAATACATATGAAGCTTGTATCATGTGAAAATAAATGGTTTGGAAAAAAAATCATGTGAAAAATGTCATTAAAAAATAAAAGAATCATGAAAAACAAATAAGAAATATGTTTTTAAAAATAAAATTTATTGTTAACATAAATGCATCATGTGAAAAAAAATCTGTGACAATGAAATCATGTGTGGGGGGGAATCACATGTAAAATTAAATGAATCGTGTTTTAAAAAATCATGTAAAAGTGAATGCATTTTTTTAATCACTTTTATCATGTAAAAATAAATGCCGCTTTTTTAGAATTATATACATGAATCATGAAAATAAAAAATCACGTGAAAATAAATGTATAAAAATAAATATATATAAATAAATAACGTATAACAATTCCATGTGAAAGTAGGTAAATTGTGTTTAGCTGCATGTGAGAGCAAATGAATCATGAAATGATTCATGTGAAAAAATTAATGACTCACATTTTTCTTTTAAAAAAAAAGATAAAATTACTTGTTAAATGAATCCTGTGACAAAGCATCACACAGGGAAATCGGTGCTAAAGAATCATGTGTAAAATTATTATTATTATTATTATTATTATTATTATTATTATTATTATTATTATTATTATTATTAAAGTACATGAATCATTTGTAAAAGAATCATCTGCAATGAATCGCATAAAAAAAAACTGTGTAAAAATAATCACATGGAATGCGAAACTAAAAACACGTGCACTACACAACTTTTTAAAAAAAAATTGTGTGTGCCGCAACACACATCGAAAAGCTACACGTGTAACTCGTACGTGACGACTGACGTGAGAGCGGCGTGACGTTTCTCTGAAGGTTTATCACTTGTGAGAGATGAAGATGGTCCTGATGGCCCTGATTACGGCTCGACCACATGAATGCAGCGTTTCATGTCTTTGGTCTCTCGAATGGTAATTATTACACACACACACACACACACACACGAGATCCTGAATGGAGATCCGGAATTCCACCAGGATGTCGTGTGGTCTGTTCCGGTGTGTTCAGGTTTATATACTGCAGTGTTCAGGTTTAGGAGAGGTGTGTGGAAGTGAATGACCTCTGCCACACCAGCCGCTCTGCCAGACTCTGGTGTGTGTGTGTGTGTGTGTGTGTGTGTATGTGTGTGAGTCAGTGTTTACTTGTCGATGCCAGCAGCGCTGGGTCTTGTTGCTCCCCATGTGTTGTAGGTGGGCTAAGAGGGGAGGCAGAACAATGCGAATCCAGAGCAATTACATTTCCAGTGAAAGGGGCTTTTTTTTTTCTTCCAAATTTGCCTCAAATCAAAGGGCTGCGTCAATGGACAACACAAGCAGCCACTTTGATGCATTACAGAGCACGCTGCCCACAACCACTTTTATTTATTTATTCTTTTTGGTAACAAAGTTGTATTTTTCATGAGAGTAAAACCATGCAACCCTCAAGGAGAAATATATTCTTTCCCTCAGAACCGGTTTGGGTAAACATGGCAAGTAAAGTGTAGCCGAGTTTTCGCCAGTTACATTTAACAAATTAAATGCTCGAAATTGGGATCCTTAAGAGGCTTCCAGTGTGAGTCACCCCGAGAGACGCAGCAGTTTGTCCGGCGTGAAGACGATTCTTCACCTCAGGGACGACGATGGGTTGGGTTTTTTTTTTTTTTTTTTTTCCTCCTCGCTCTCGCTTTGTTAACACAACATGGCTTTCGCTGCAGTTACTAGTTGCGTTTTATTAATAATAGGATCCTGGACACAATAGAGTGGACGTTCCTGATGAACACTTTCCATAAAGGTGTATAACGACCTCTTATAATGCACTCAGACGTGCATCTTACAATTATCTAAGAAAAGGCACTCTCTTATAACACATTTATAAACTGTGAACAAATAATAATATTATTCATCATTGCTACGAAATGATCTTTCTGAAATCATTAACTTATTGTTTTTATGAAAGCTATACATATGTATAAAGATTCTAACATGTTATAAAGTATTCATATTGTTAGGATTATTTAGGAAAAGGCGTTAGTTTATAATGCATTTATATCTTGTGAACAGAATATGTTATAAGCCGTGTTTATAACACACTTTCTACGAAGTCCATATTCGTATCAAATAGCTACAACAAAAGTATACATAAGGTGTTATAAGCATATGTAATAAAATGCATCCTAATGCATCCTAATGCATCCTAATAAAATGAGTCCTAGCATTGGTTATAACGCCTTTGTAAAATATGAATAAGTAGTGCTTATAACACCTTATATCGTCTTATTGTGCACTATGCAAATAGAAACCTGTGCTTCGGTCATGGTAAATGAATTAAGTTGCCAAGTTGTTCATGCGTTATAACCATAATATAAACTGTAACAGGTTTTTATAAAGAATTATAATTAATATGTATGGTGTAACAGGCTATTAAGGGATTCTGACATGTTATAAATGTGTTTTTAAATCTTTTATGAGTATGACCTTCACAGTAAGTGAAGTAACTTAAAAGTAGAACAAGTTTTTGTCATGAAGCACAGAAAGGTGTGCAGTGATACAGAGAGCATGAACGATTATAACCAATTATAATCTATAATAGCTTGTTAACCCTTTATAGCATGATATGCGTGCACTCTTAAGAACAAAGGTTCTTAAATGGTTCCTTGTCCTTACGGTGTGTTCTTCTTCTATGAAGAACTTTTAACATATGTGGAACATTTCGATTACACAACAGTTTCTTTTGCAGTAAAAGTGCTAAGACAAAGCGAGTTCTTTTAAGAACCGTTTACTGAAAGGTTCTTCGGGGAACCAAAAATGGATCTTCTAGGGCATCACTGCATCACAAAACCAATCAATACTTGTCAATAGTTTTAACTTGTACGTATAAATGAATTCACACTGAAATGAATTCAGGCATATTTTAACCAGAAGGAAGTAAAAAGAAGTCATGGCCAAATTTTTAGCGCATCTAATTTGTTTATTTACGTTTTTGTCCTACCCTATCATGCTTCTTAATGTAGTGACTCTTAAACAAGCGACACACATCAGCACTGAGTTCTCAGGATTTAGCTGTAAAAGCGTACACGCCGGTGTGATTCTTGTTTAATGTCGTGAGCCAATAAGCTCTAAGCACCTTCCCCTAATTCATCTCTATAATTAATGGACTATGAAGTGCTGGTTCCCGCTTCCATCTACGAAAAACATCTGCTGGCTGATTAATCCCTGTATCAAATCGAGCCTAACAAAGAAACGAGCTCGAGCTTTTAAACTTGCCATTTCAGTCTAATACATGGCCCATTACCAAATGGCCATCCATCACTGGTGTCACTCTCCAGATTTGGAGTGAGTGGAGGTTCCATCAGCGGTGCCACGGTTCTCTCGGCCCTCCATGCCTGCCATCCATGCCAGGCTAATGTGTTTATCTCACTCTATGTACCGGCGGAAAAGCCTCCGAGAATCTCGAGAGCCGTTACAGCCAAGCTGGACATATTTCTTTCTCTCTCTCTCTCTTTCTCTCTACTACACTTCTCTGTGATGAAACCACAAACGAAACACATTCATCTCGTCCTGCAGTGCTGAGAAACGTGTCGCCGGCTTCGTATGCGTTCACGATATGTTGTGACATTCTTTACTTTGTTTAAAAATCTCAGCTTACCCCACAGCCATTCGTCTTACTCATTTGTTTCATTCGGTAACGGATAGGAGAGTGAAAAATGGGAGTCCTGTACGTTTAAATAGGTTAAACAGCGCCATGTAATTAGCGACCTTTCATTTTTTAAAAAGATGTGAGCCAAAAATTGTGGTGACTTCAGAGGGAATTTTTATTAAACCCGATGAAAGTTTGGATCTAAAGACGAGTTTAAGGCATTAATAACGAGTTCTAGTTAAAGTTTCAGTCAACGTTTTTACAGTTTTTTATATTCCACTTCAAAATAAAAGTTGACTCACTTTCTGTTTGGGGAAAAATGTGTTTAAATTTTATTGTTATTTAACTTTAAAGGTAATAACGTTTTATCGTGTGGTAGCTTTTACAGGAATTTGTAGATACGTATGGGAAAATCACCTACTTCATTTTAGGCCACATTTTGTTGATTGCTTTCCCATAATCGCAAGCTCCAGAGTTCTTTAATACTAATCGAATCCACTTCCTGTTTTAATATTATTATAAATACGATTTTTAAAAGTTTTCTCCACTTTTGTTTTTTAAGGCCCTGCTCACATCTGTCATGTCCAGGTCAGGACAGGTCATCACTTTCTTTAATCCTCCACGGCAACATGCAAATAAACAGCGGCGATTTTACGTAAGGGTCACTTTTAGCCAACAAGGCATGGCAAACAGATCTAAACATGTTTTTACCGCATATGAAATAAAGGACGTTTCTGAGAAAGTAAACAGCATTCACGTGGGCCTTTAATTTGAGTGCAATCTCAGGACTTTAGCTCAGAATTAAGGAGATGTGAAGAGCAACTGCGGTGTACTCTGATTACTTAATAACACGGTGATAAACACAGCCATAAATCAGGCTCCATCACGGACCTTACAATTCGGGGAAAATGGCCCGAAATGAGAGCTGCCGCCTCTTTCATTTCACCGTGCGAGCACGTTAGTTACAAAGCCGGGTGTTAGGCAGCGTTCACAGGTTGCTAATGTGCTTAATCTTCAAACGGAGAAGGAACAAACATGGAGTAAACTGTCAAACATCTGCGCATGTTTATTTAGCAAAGCTAACTAAGACTCTCATTCAACACTTCTGCGATAATAAGCGTCTAGCGCAGGCAGGACATTGCGTTTTAATCACAGGACGCTGCGGCTTACTGGGTTTAGCTTTAGTGCCGATGTCCTGCGTAATATTTAGGAGCTAAATTTGAAAGGTCTTGAGAACGTTGCTTTGGTTGCGTCAAGAGGAGACATGCTTTGTATTTTTGGATTCACTTTTTGAGTCAAGGTTTCTTCTCATGTCGTCTCGGGGAGTTTTTCCTTGCCGTTGATGCCTTAAGCTTGTTCATTAGGGATAAAAATACATTTTATTTTTTTAAATTTTATTCTAATTTTTTTATATTTCTTTAAAGCTACTTAAAGCCATTTGCATTGTTAAAATAAAATTTATTTATTTATTTTTGCATTTATTTATTTAATTTTAATTTTATTAAATTTTTTTAAATTATTTTTTATTTACAATTAACGTAGCAGCAATTCATGAATGAGAACAATACAGGTTACAGTCAAGACACATTCAAGACCTCAGCAAAGGAGCTTTATTTGGAAAAATTCAGCATCTGAACATATCCGGTTACATTTTTTTCCCCTTTTCCATGGAATAATATGTAAATGATGGAAAAACATGAATGTTAACATTAACAGGTAGCGTTTAATAAACCTCGCTCTCTTTCTGTCTTCCCCACAGGCTTTTAGCAGCTCATAGCTCTTTTCCTTCCTTGCGTGACTCTGTAATATAAACACACTTGGGGATATGACTCATCACTATTTATCCAATCAATCACAAGACATAAACACACGCCGGGATCAAGGGTCAATGGTCCGAAGCGTGACCTGATGCTGTAACCCGGTGCTGGTACTTCACATACCTGCACTTCCTTCAGTCTCTGGATCAGGATCTGGATCAGGATCAGGTCTGAGAAGAAGCGAAAGATCATTAGGTCTAAATGATAAATAAATACATTTTGTTTTAAATTGAGATAGAAATTAAATGATTTACTTTTAATGCACTTTATTCTCTCAGGACGTGGCCAGATTTTTCATTTAAACTAGGATAATAATTATTTAAGAAGTCTGATAAAGGTGTAATAACGTGAACATCATGTTGAAGTGAGCACCAAGTTGTTAAATCTTTCCTCAGTGTAAAATTTAGTTCTTTGCTCAATGTCCAGACTCTGGCCATGTTTTAGGAGCAGCGGCGGTGGCGGAAAAGGGGAGGGAAGCGCTTCCCGAGTTGGAGCCCATCTGAAGAGGGGCCAAACATAATCCAGCATCAATCCTGCTCCTGTCAGAGAGCACTCTCGCGGCTTTTCCAGCACCATTGTTATAGAGCAGGCCAACGGAAAGAGGCCTGGAGCAGGTGGAAATAAAAAGCCTTTTGACGGGTTCAGGCTAAGATCCCCCCGTGTGCTCCATGTGACATTTACACAAGCGGCAGGGAGCAGGCGCAGGCTGTCGACACGTCTGGAGACTTGTGTGTGTGTGTGTGTGTGTGTGTGTGGGTGTGTGTGGGTGTACAGTAGACACAGACAGACAAACACGCAAAACTCGTCTTGTCTCTAAACCCGAGCTTCATTCCACAAATGGATCCGAATCTCAGTTCTGGTTGCAGTATAATAAAGAGATTCTTCAAAAATAATCACGGAAAAATCACATCAGAAAATTCACACGTGCTGTTTACACGTTTTCACACGTTGTGTATGCGGTTTAAAATTTCACCTCATTTTTATGCCAGTTATTTTTCCTAATTTAATTTTTCACCAGATTTTATTTACAATGGATTCATTTAGATTCACACGATTTTTTTTCACATTATTATTAATTAAAAGACGCCTTATTGGTTTTCACGTGACTTTTTTCCCCCTGAGATAATTAATTTATTTTCACCTGCTTTTTTACATATACCTCATTTACCACAAATCATACACAATATGTTTTCCAGATGACTTATTTATTACTTTTATTTATTTATTTATTTATTAATTTATTACAAATAAAAATATATAAATACATTTTCTTTTATGATTTATGATTTTTTCTATTATGATTTATACCACATGTGTTCATTTTCCCAATGTTTTTTTTTTTTTATTTACTAATATATTTAAATATTTTGTTTTAAAAATTTGGAATTTTAACATAATTCATGCATTTATATGTTATTTTTTTACACTATTGATTTACCACAAATCACCCATGCAATATTATTTTCACATAATTCATCTATTTTCACATTTCTGTTCTAAACCATTCATTGTTTATTTTTTTTACATTTAATTCATTTTTTTTCTGATTTTTCCATGATTTTTTACACGTTTTTATTTACAATTCATCAATTTTTCACATATGAAATGTCCCCTAAGTGATTTATTTAAAAAGTTACACATGATTTTAGAGAGGATTTTTCATGTGATTTTTGTTTTTTTAAACAAAATTTATTTAAATCACATCCAATAACTAGGTTTCCAACTGTGTTTTATTTTTCACACATTTTATTTTTATTTGTCACGTCTTCATCACGTGATCTCACCTGACATCAGGTGTTTGTTTTTTTTGTAACAGGTGAAGCAGACATGATTTTTTCCATCTTTTTTTCCCCTATTGAGTAAGATCCTTGTTGTTTTTGCTTTTACTGTATAAACGTCATGTAAAGTTAGTGCAGATGATCTGAACGCAACTCAACAGCGGTGGCTGGAGAACATCTGCTAACTCTCAGCCATAAAACTGAAGAGCGTTCTGTTGCCTCTCTGAGTAATATTTACTATGTTTAGCCGTGGTATGTCCTGAAAATCTTAGCTCCTCATCTAGCCTGTTCCCTCTAATTTAGGAAAATAGATCTGGCTCTCGCCGTTGAGCCGTCTTTCTCCCTTTCTCTCTCTCTCCGACTGCATGTGGAGTGCTGCGACTTGGCCTGCTTCGTGTTACATGATGCCAGTTTGGTCTGATGCATCACTGGGACCCCCTTCAAAGCAGGAAATGCTCTCAGACCCTTTTTCCCACCCTGGCCTTCCGCTGTGGGGAGCAGCCATTACAAACCCACTTACATTACATTCCCAATTCTAAGGAATTCCTTTTACGTTGCTTATAGCAACATGGAAGTGCTTTTAGTTTCTGTATTATAAAGTTTTATGATGTCATAATACACAATACGTTTATATTATTCACAGCAAATCACGACATTCGGTTCCTCTTCTTCAATCTGTATTTGAAGAAGAACTTTCTTAAGATGTTTATTCATCGTAGTAGGCTGTATCACGCAGGTTTAGAGTCAGTGGCAAAAGTTTTTGCACCCTTAAGACAAAATACAGGTACTGTATTGGATACAGTGTGAAGGGTTTTACATGAAAATACTTCAAATATGTGAAGTTACTAATACTGAGGTATTAATATATTTTAGTATATTTTAATTGTAAGATATTAAACATCAATCTCACAAGTGCTACTTTCGGAACTTTTTTATCTTTTTATTTTTTTTGTTATGGATTATAGTCTTATAGATGGACTAACTGAGTCATCTAGGATTTATTTTCAACTCTTATAGACATATTTTTGCACTCAGCTGCAGAAATATACATAATTATAAATATTTAAGGAATATATATTCTGTGCATGTTGCTTTAAACCGATTTCTTTTGCCTTTATAGTGAAAGAAAGGGTTTTTTTCCAACTCCAGTGTATTACTTATTCGTATTCGCCTCGGAATGATTCTATCTATCTATCTATCTATCTATCTATCTATCTATCTATCTGTCTGTCTGTCTGTCTGTCTGTCTGTCTGTCTGTCTATCTATCTATCTATCTATCTATCTATCTATCTATCTATCTGTCTGTCTGTCTATCTATCTATCTATCTATCTATCTATCTATCTATCTATCTATCTATCTATCTATCTATCTATCTATCTATCTATCTATCTGTCTATCTATCTATCTATCTATCTATCTATCTATCACACCACACCTACATCCATCCCCAGACATTCTCCAGTGTGTTGATGATGAATCAGTGCTTGTTCTATAAGGTGGGTTTAAAAATAGTCGCGCTTGGAGAGGAAGACCTTTGGGGACTGAAAACAGGCACTGCACCATGACATCTTCTATTGTTGTGAACTGTTTGGGAATTCTTAATTGCTTTTTCCGACTCGCCTCCCCCGCAGGAAAATCCTCCTTCAGAGGGAGAGAGTGGGGACAAGCCACTGGATTACACAAATACGGAGCGTATGGAGAGCTGGATCCTGCTCTCATCTGCCTCAAATCAGTCTGACCCAAATTAGTCTAACCTGCACCACAGAAGTGCGTGGGCTTCTTCTACTCCATCTCTCTCTCTCTCTCTCTCTCTCTCTCTCTCTCTCTCTCTCTTTCTCTCTCTTTCTGTCTATCCCTTTGTCTCATCATTCCCTCATGCCCTTTTCCAGTGTTGTGGCTCACAGTAGATACAGGCCTGTGGTGTTGCTGTGTTGATGCCATGGGAAAGGCTGTGTTTTATTGTACAGGGTTGAGACGGCAACAAAACACTAAGTAAAAGTGTCTATCTCAGGCTGGGCCTGTACTCCTCTGCAGTGCAGAGAGAGAGAGAGAGAGAGAGAGAGAGAGAGAGAGGTGTCTGTACTATGGCGGTTTTTTCCTGGCCGCAGATTGCAACAGTACACCTTTCTATTCAGACCTCTCTAAATTACCTCAGAAGACATTGAGCATGGTCAAGGCCATGGCTGAGAAAGTTTGCGAAAGAGACATAAACATATATTACTGTGAATAAAAAAAAATATGTGTTTGGTATTGTTGAATCTGTCTTTGCTTTGAGGTTTTCGTTTTCTTTCTCTTTTTTTGGAGAGAGAGAGAGAGAGAGAGACGGCAGTTCCTAAAATGACAGGGTGAGAAGAACTTTCACGGTTTCATTTCAGAGAAGGATTTGTGAGCAATCAAGCCTGATAAGTGACCAAGTTTAGAAAGGTTGCATGTAATAAAGATTTTATATATAAGGAACATGCAAAGATAATTTTTGAGTTGGTTTTATCATTAATAAAATCTAAATCTGACCCAGAATAGTCTAATAAATAATAATGAGGCATTAAGATGCAACTCTTTAACACCTTAAACATTTTATTTGTGTTTGTTGTATTGGAGCAAGAGACTTAAACCACATACTGATTTTTTATTGATTATTTAAAGCTGTATTATAACAAATCAGTGTAGTTCTTGATCTTGAGGCAAGTTTTGGCATCATTGGTCTTCATGCTGTAGATTTGTGACCTCAACTTGTGTCAGGGGTAAATATTTTTTACTTGCATTGTCACTGCAATTTCAGACAAGATTTGAACCAACTATTTTTCCCCTCTTGCAAAAAGCTTTAAGCCCTCAAAACGTATTACTAATAGTCTCCGAGCTGCCAACTCCTCACCACTTAGACTTTATTTATTTGACTTGTTTTAAATTCATGAAACAAATGTCTCCCGCTGTCAAAATCATATTCATGAACAGACAAATATATAGGCCACCTTCATTTTCTTTCACTTAGATTTAGTTATTTAGGGTGTGTGTGTGTGTGTGTGTGTGTGTGTGTGTTGTCGCAAGTGCATAATGAACACGTTTACAGTAACTGCTAAAAACAAAAAACTAAAAAAAAAGAAAGAAAATACGCGACTGTTTAAACCCCAAGGAACATTGCGTATTGAAATTATTTATAAATTGTAATTAGATCATGAATATGTATCTTACAAAAAAAACATATTTTATGTTTTCCACATTTTATCTTTTCTACATTAACGCCTAAAAACAACCCGAGAAGATTTTCGGACTTAGAAAACGAGATTGTCGGAATAAGAAAAAACACTTCTAAAAAAAAAAAAAAACATTTCTAGTATTAAAGCCAAATAAAAAAGAAATGCGTTTAGCTTTAAAAATAATAATAATAGAATTGTGAGTAGTAAGATTAATAGTAAGATTTATAACTTAGTTCTAAAATTAAAATATACAAAAATGTCGCAAATAAATTTGCGCATAACGTGCGGCTTTTGTTATATGACAAACTCTACAGAGTAAACATCACCGAATGTGGCCTTCTTATAAAAATAAATAAAATGTTGATATTTATTACTAATGATGAATTGTAGTTGATGTTTTAAAACTAAAAAGATAGCACTGATTTGCAAAATGATCCCCCGTGTTTGAGTTATTTGCTCGGTCATGAGGCTCTCTGTCAGTCCCAACCCGACTCGTGCGACTTACTAAATAAAGCAATAGATTCTGAGAATAATCATTTTTGTCCTGTCACAAAGTCACTCTAAATAAAAATCAGCGTAATGTACGATGTAGGATCGAATCATTTGAAATCCAAACAAACTAATTCAGTGAATGAAATCTACTTCATTATTGTTCTGTGTATGCAGTGCTGCGGGATAATCAGATATTTGGAACAAGCAGCAAACGTTATCATGTAATTAAAAATAAAACAGTTCTTGGGCGGTAAAATGAGCATTTTTTGGGAGTCAAAGGGACTCGGGGTCATCTCTGCACTTCAGTCTGCGTGTATGTTTGAGCGCAACATCCACATGATCAATGGCCATGTCACCCACTTCAGACCACCCTGAAGCCTCCTCTGCTCCTCTGCTCTCCTCAAACGAGATTTACTTTGTGCCAGATCTGAAACATAACACAAACGTGTTTATGAGGGAGAAAAAGAAAGAGTGGGGGATCCTTGAGAAACGATTGCAAATGACTGTTCAAGACGTGAAAAAGCTACTGGGCAAAAAATAATAAAACTATCTTACTTTAAAGCTGACACTAGATTAGATTAGATTAGATTAGATTAGATTAGATTAGATTAGATTAGATTAGATTAGATTAGATTAGATTAGATTAGCAGAATCTATTGAGGTATTTTGTCTGATTTGTTGTTTGTGACATGGTTATTGTTGTTGTTGATGTTGATGTTGCAAATTACTGTTTATGGAGTGATGATCTACTGTGCAAAAATAAGCTTAATACTGTCCTACACTAGATTAGATTAGATTAGATTAGATTAGATTAGATTAGATTAGATTAGATTAGATTAGATCAGGTTAAGATTAAATTAGATTAGATAAAATAGACACTATTGAGGCATTTTTCTCTGTTTTGTTTTTTTGCGTCATGTGTTTTGTTGTTGCAAATTACTGTTTATGGAGTGAAGATTATATTATATTATATTATATTATATTATATTATATTATATTATATTATATTATATTATATTATATTATATTATATTATATTAGATTAGATTAGATTAGATTGCCCCTATTTCTTTTTGCTGGAGGTTTTGTCGTTTGTTTTTGTTTCAGTAATTTGGGTTTTTGGTTGGTTGGTTGGTTGGAATTTGTTTTGTTTTGTTTGGTTTGTTTGTTTTTGCAAAAGAGCTACTGCGCAAAAAATGAGCATATTATATTATATTATATTATATTATATTATATTATATTATATTATATTATATTATATTATATTATATTATATTATATTATATCATATCATATCATATCATATCATGGTATGGTGTTTATTTGGTCGTAGATTGAGAGGAAGAGATCATTTATTTATTTAATTATTACAATTATTTGTAAAGAGGAGAAAAGCTACCGCGTTAAATTGAGCACGTGGGGAACAAAACAATCCACATGTAAATGATTTCGTTTGTTTATACATATATTTTTATATTGTATTAGATATATTTTAGACTTTATGTATATTATATTATATTATATTATATTATATTATATTATATTATATTATATTATATTATATTATATTATATTATATTATATTATATTATATTATATTATATTATAGCAGTCGGCTATTACAACACTTTTTGTTCTAATCAGAGTCTTTTTCCTGAGCCATCCGTGTAGAAGGATCTCTCTGACAATCTTCCTGAAAGATTCGGGTGAGACAACCCGCCGAAGTCTCTCGTGATTAGTGTGCATTGTAGCTGCATTGCATCGTCAAGTGATGGCGTTTTTTTTCTACCATGCAGTAAAAGCCCATCACGAGGCTGTGATAAATGGATGACCCGCTCTAAATGGGCCACAGTTCAGAAACCGCCAGCTTGTCTTTCAGTATTTGCACGCAAAAAAAAAACTTCTCTGAGAGTCCAATGGCTAAGGAACCTTGCCAAGGAAAATTAAAAAGCCATTCGGGCGTGATTGGCGAGCTGTTGATTGCTCGGATGGGTGGGGCAGCGCTTCACATCAGTCCAGCCGCCCAATAAGCGCAATCAGGCGCGCGCGCGTGCAATTCCGCCCTTTTTTCCCCTTCTTTCATTCACATAAACACCGCTTGAACGAAAATATACACGGCCACCTACTGCGCCAGTGAAAGTGAGGAGGAGTGGGCACCTTCTACTCTCAGCTCCTTTCTGATTTCACCTCAGGAAGGGACGCAAGTTGAGTTGTAGTCCAGTTGCGCGTGCCTATTGCACGAGCGAACATCCAAATCTGGTATTTAAAAGAAGCTTCATGGTTTATCAATCATACGCATAAACACGTGTATCTTGAATGATCTTGATGTATGACATGTTTAAGAGTTTTAGGACGATATTTTGTGCGTTATAACGGTGCAGAGGCTCTAAGCATCGAGAATACATATCCACGTATTTTGTGTATGAGACAAATCTCATTGGCATTGTGACACTGGCCACAATGTCAAACAAGAATGAACTTGTGGCCCAGCAAGCAGACATTCATTTGACGGATCAGTCTGTCATGGGACTTTTCAAACATTTCCATTGCACCCTTTTGGTGAACCTCATGGCCTCCGAGCGCGCGAGATCTCTCCTTCTCTCTGTGTGTGATGTGACAATTCCATTTGTTTCTGCTTTCAGGGGAAACTCACAAGTGTGTTTAATTTCATTTTTTGGGATTGCACTTGCTACTTACGCCCAGTAAATAGACTGTGAAGAAACTTCGCTTTTATCATCTCAAAAATTTAGTGCAAATCTGTATTTTTTTTTCTTTCACGCCTTTTTTACTTTATTTATTAATAATTTTAAGAGTCAGTACTTGTTAAATGTTTATTTCTTTATAACCGAGGTGTCTGTTCGGCGCATGTGCACAATAACATCCACAGCAGATATTATTAGACTGGCAAACTGAATGAAAGAAAGATTAGACCAGACATACTGATATAAAATCATGTAATTGTTAGCTCAGAGCATTTAGATTCAGAGATAATAGACACTTCAGGTTTTCTTGGAATTATAAACAATACAGAATATATTATGCAAACATTTCACTAAAATGCGCAGCACATTTTTTTTTTATTCTGTCTCTAAACTGGGTTAGTGTTAATATACACTTTGTAATGTTTTTTTGGTTAGACCAGAATCAGAGCCGAAAAAAAAGATAATTCACACAACACTTCTTGTTTAAACTGGAGAGCTGAAGAAGCAAAAGGTTACAGGTCTGCAGCGTGCAGGCGTTTTTGTCTAAGAAATGGATGGGTAAACTGTTTTGGGATGCGTTGAGCAAGGAATTTCGCTTCTCACTTGCATATCTTGCGTTGCTCAGAAACTAAGCATGCGAGCTTGCAGGACTCCAGTGTGAGCATGAGGTGAATCTCTACATGCTGTCAAATATTTCACTGGAGAACGTCATGGAAAATGTGCGCTCTGGATGAAGTGGGTGTGCAGCCAGACCTAACGCGCTTGGAGATGTTGTTAAAGCGACAGCATACAAAGCAAAGAAAGGCTTATTATTATTATTATTATTATTATTATTGTTATTATTATTATTACCAAATTATTATTATTATTATTATCATTATTATTATTATTATTATTATTATTATTATTATTATTATTATTATTATTATTATTATTATTATTATTATTATTATTATTATTATTATTATTATTATTATTATTATTGCTGTTGTTCTTGTTGTTTCTTCTAGTAATAGTCTCTGTGATTCACATTAAACATAAATATTTAGGTCTATAAATAAATCCACACAGCATTAATAAAAATGCGTACATATTAAATCCATAAATAAATATCTTATATTCACTGAGTATTCTGAAGCCTACTCAATATTTAAATGCACAGAAAGGTCTGTATAAAACTGTTCATTTATTACATAATTACATAAGCAACAAATACAATGAAATTTAAAAATCAAAATGGAAATACTAGAGCTTGATACTGTGTAAAGTCTATTTTTTCCCACAAATTTACGACATCGGATCTAGTCGATTTTTGAGGGGAATAACAACGTTTCCAGAAATTATATACAACATGGAAATATAGAAATAATATTTAGATTTAGGCCTAATGGTTTATTGGTTAAATTAATTAATAGGCTGACATTAGAGGTGTGTGTGTGTGTGTGTGTGTGTGTGTGTGTGTGTGAGTCAGGTAAACATTGGAGGCGGATATTAGGACACGGGAGATCAGCGTGTAGGATTAAAACAGAACAGTGGTCAGAGTCAAAATAGCACGCAGCCTATGGTAACTAAGGTCATCTTGTCTAGAATAGCGCGCGCTATTTCGATTTCGTGATATTTCGGGGTAAGCGCGTGTTTAGTCCTGGACGCATGCAGTGTGAAAATAAAGGCGGGAGAGGTAAAGTGGGGAGCGCGTGCAGCAACAGTGCAGGAATCTAGGGTTCCTCTTGAAATGAAGTCATCAAAGTTAATTAAACGCAGCGGGGAAGAGAGAACGCACGGGTGCGCGATCCCCCCCCTCTCTCTCTCCCTCTCTCTTTCTCTCTCTCTCTCTCTCTCTCCTTCGGTTTTACGCACTGGGTGGTCCGTGTGCTGATAAATGCGCCCTGCGTGGACGACGTGGAGTCCGGTTCTATCAATATACACTCGATATACTTGGGTTTCGGTCACAACAGCGAATGCCGGAGGCTCGCGTCAGCCTTAATGGCTTGTCGGTGGCGACAGGGGGTTGTATATTTTTATTTAACCCCACATAATCGCGGGTCACTAGACTACACCACGCGCAATGTGAAATGTAGCAAAGGGTTTGCTTCAAGGCCAGTTTACTGAATTTAATGCTGTATAGCACGGTGTGTTAAAAAATTACAAAATTTTTATTTTTAATATATTTGTGTATTATTTATTTCTATTGTCATCACAGCTATACGCATTTTTTCCGGATTCGGATCACAGCTTAACCAGAATGCGCACGAGCCAGAAAAAAGTAAATGTACAGGATTTTTTTTTCATGTTCTTGGTTACAGCAGAAATTATAAAGCAGATCATTTAATTTATATATATATATATATATATATATATATATATATATATATATATATATATATATATATATATATATATATATTCCCAATTTATCTGCACATGTATCACTGCGTTTCATAAAATAAAAATAAATAATATTAAATATTAATGCTAAAGTAGTCCTTTTATCAGCCCGAATTCAGGTGACAGGTAACCGACTGACCATGACTCACCGATTACGCGTCTTCATATAGCCAAGTTTCTCCAAGCACGTGCAGATCAGACTCCCAGCTTTTAAAAACATCCTTTTGACAGAATTGTCTACGGCTTCTTCATCTCCACATTTATGTTAAAAAAACAAAGATTCACAAATAGTTTGCGCCGCAGAAAACGGACGCATTGCCTCAGAATGGGTATTAGCGGCTCTTGTGGGGCTTTTTTGCTTGATTTTTTATTTAAAGAAGGCCAGAGAAAATGTTTACATTTGACAGTATAAACATCCTGCCCATGTTCCTGTCTGTCTTAAAAAGAAATCGGACCGTGTGTTCTCGTGAACACGAGTAGGATTTTTTAACTTTTTAATTTTTTTGCATGAATTTTGTGCATTATTACAGATTCTTCTTGAAGAAACTCAGGGTTAGAATACACATGAAGACAGTTCTGTGCGATGAAAAAGGGCTGACGATGAGCAACAAAATGATAGCTTATTTTCAGGAATTAAACAGAAAAATAATACAGAACAACTTTATAAAATGTTTTTATATAGTGTTAAGAAAAGAAATATTAAAATAAATAAGCACAAAATAAGGCACATATATTGGGTATAGGTATTGATCATTTAAGCCTAATAAAACAAAAATATGATATTTATATATATGAATTTTTTTCTAAATAAATATACTATATTACACAAATGACAGTAAAATTTACAGGCACTATATTATTTTATTCTATTGTAATATACATGCAAATAGACAAGCGGCTTTCTAACAGTAGAAAACTTTACGCAGAGATGCCAGATGTTAGTGTGAGCCCACCCCGTGGCGTGGGGATGAAAATGGGCGGAGACTGGGCGGTCCCTTACGCGCTTCATGACGTCTTCATGATGGTCAGGAGCTTAGCTAGGCGCTGATGGCCACAGATAAGTAAAGGGCGATCTGCAAAGCGAACGAGACCAGACGGAACCGAAGCTGTATAAGAAGCTCCCTTTTCTGTGTTAATCCTGGACGCTGCCATTACTGGACTTTCCAACTCGTGGACAGTGAAGGTACCGAAGTAAACGCGACAGACTGTCCGCGGTGCGTTTGCGCGTGCTTTCCTTGAAACGTCAGGATTTTTTGTGCCGCTTTTCGTGGGTCATGATACTCTCTGGTTGATCGTTGGTTTCAGACGTTTCAGCGATCTCGCTACAGGTGGAGGATTTTCCTTTCTGAAAATAAATAAATAAATAAAACAAAGCCGTGTCGAGCGCATAGAACCGATGACGGCCGAGGTCCAGCAGCCTTCCGTGCAGCCGCCTGCCCAAAGCAGCCCGATGTCCGCGCCCGAGAAAGCGCACGCTCAATCGGCGGCCATGGACGCGGCCTCCTCCACCACGAAAGCCAAAAAGACCAACGCGGGCATACGGCGTCCCGAGAAGCCTCCGTACTCGTACATCGCGCTCATCGTCATGGCCATCCAGAGCTCTCCCACGAAGCGCCTCACGCTCAGCGAGATCTACCAGTTCCTCCAGAGCCGCTTCCCGTTCTTCCGCGGCTCTTACCAGGGCTGGAAAAACTCCGTGCGCCACAACTTGTCCTTAAACGAGTGCTTCATTAAGCTGCCCAAGGGGCTCGGGCGGCCAGGGAAGGGCCACTACTGGACCATCGACCCTGCGAGCGAGTTCATGTTCGAGGAGGGCTCTTTTCGGCGCAGACCACGCGGATTCCGGCGCAAATGTCAGGCGCTCAAGCCGTCCATGTACAGCATGATGAACGGCCTCGGGTTCAACCACCTACCAGAGTCTTACAACTTCCAGGGCAGCGGCGGAGGCCTGTCTTGTGCGCCAAACAGTTTAACCTTAGAGAGCGGGATTGGGATGATGAACGGACATTTGGCAGGCAATATGGAGGGAATGGGCCTGGCGGGACACTCCATGCCTCATCTGTCGGCCAACAGTGGACATTCCTACATGGGGAACTGTACAGGATCCACGGGGAGCGATTATCCCCATCACGACAACTCAGCCTCGCCCCTGCTGTCCGGCGGCGGAGTCATGGAGCCGCATCCCGTTTACTCGAGCACGACCTCGGCGTGGGCGCCCGCGCCGTCCGCTTCAGTTAATAACGGAGCGTCTTACATTAAACAGCAGCCACTGTCTCCGTGCAACCCCGGTGCAAATCCGTTACAGCCGAGCTTACCGACACACTCTTTGGACCAGTCATATCTGCACCAAAATGGACACAGCACGACCGACCTTCAAGGTAAATTTGACTTACAAATAATAATAATAATAATAATAATAATAATAATAATAATAATAATAATAATAATAATGCATGCAGATCACTCAGAAATATTTTATAACTGTTTAATATAAAGCAAACTTATTATAAAAAATTTAAAGAACAGAACCTGCAATAATTTGCAATTATTCTTTAGAAAACATTTTTAAAGTATGACGCGAATTAATTTCAAGATCATACGCTATAAATAACAAAACCTTGCGCATAGGATTTTACTCTAGTTAATTAAAAAATTCGATACTCTTTTCTGTAGAATTTATTGAGGGTAGTTAGTGAAGGCCGTCCGAGGTTAGACTAGCTCTCTTTACAGACTTTAGCCCAGCGGGGCGCGCGGCACCGGGTCCGGTGGGAATCGCGTGCGAGCACGGCGCTGTCAATTAAGAGAAAGATCTCCCACCCTGAAGTCAACCATCCAGTCCTTCCACACTTACTCCCTGCAGGCGGTGTAATCAGGCTAGCCAAAATAGATACGGGTGTCATTAAATGCTACATGAAACCAGCGGCTCGAGAATTACATCCACCATCAACACTGGGATTGATTTAAAGTTCGCACATTCTTTTTGCCTTGCATCGCATTTGGCACAAACTTTAGGTGTTTACAACAACATCTTTTAAGTGTTGGAGTTAATTGTTCAGAATATAAACAGCGGAAATTAAAGACAGATTAAAAACAAAATTCTGATACAGAATCTTAGTTCAGATCTACATTCGAGTTAAAAGTATTTAAAAAAAAGTAGTAGTAGTAATAATAATAATAATAATAATAATAATAATAATAATAATAATAAATAAA